>NC_141624.1:48014607-48316146 GCF_047967505.1 Dipteris shenzhenensis | reverse complement strand
TATATTTGGTATTAAGATAAGTAGATATTTGTAGTCCATAGCCAAAGAGGAGGCTTGTTGAAAGATTTTTTTTTAAATAAATGTAGAAACAAAATCAAATATTTGAACTATCAAATTTTAGATGATTGTTAGCAGTACAATTTAGTGGGTTATCTTGTAAATTTGGATTCTGGAATCCACTTTGTTGATAAAGTTGAACATATAGAAATTTTAATCGATGAAACAAACTTTTCATCCAAAAAAAGAAAAATTTCATTCCATTAGAAGGCAAAAAATTTTGTCACTTAAAACTTTCACTGATGGGAAATTTCCGCCGATGGATTTTCTTTTTCCACCGACATGATTTTTTCCTGTTGAAGAATTTTGGAATCCGATTTTCATGAGCGGACAAAGTTTTTCCCCCAATATTTTTGTTCGTTCATGAATCAAAATTCATCTTTTTTTGATAAAAATTTTGTTCTTTGACAAAAGTTTCCTTTTTTATACAAAAATTTTATTTTGCTCACGTTTGTCAACAAAGTGGGTTTTAGAATCCAAATTTTCATCAAATTTTCAAAAAGACTACCACTATCATATTCACGCTTTCAAATCTTGCCTTTTTAAACTAAAAACTATATTTTTGCAAAGGCTAGAGCTCTCAATCGAACCGATAATAGACTAAAATTATAAAATATAGTAATCACAGCCATTTATAATTTGATCGTTTGAATCATTGGGTTTCTATCTAAATCTAGAGATAGTTTGCTTTGAATATACCTCTTTTATGGTCGTGGACTCCATATATACCTACCCATCTTAATATTAAAATATGTTAAAATTCAACCATGTGATCAATTTTGTATAAAAAGACAAGTTGTTTCTTTTGAAATACCCTATCCCAATGTAAAAGAGTTTCATCAAATTAAATTAGATCTTAAAGTAACATCAATTTTACCAACTACCAATTTGTGGATAGCATACTATGTACAACAATTATTCTTGAAATGTATATTGGTACAACTTTGCATGATTTTATTGTCATTTTTACTGACTCAGTGTTCTAGGTCATCACATCTACGGGGTCTAATTGCCTTTCCCTCTTATTTGGGCATGGGCTTCCTTTAGAAGAGTGCTATGGGGAAGCTTGTAGCAATCCAAGGCGATGATTCTTGCAACCTAGATAAAGGATCCACCCATGATACACCCACTCTACTCTTTGTTGGGCCACCCAAATCAAGGAGGACATGCTTATTTCTGGATTGAAATACAAATGCTTCCACACAAGCTATGGGGAGGAGGTACTTATTTTTGAATTAAAATACAAATGCTTGCAACAATGACTCCTATCCCACTTGAGGAATGTAAGACATGGCATGGGAAGAGACATGACTTGTTGAGTAGTGGTTTGCAAGAAGAAGGGTGATAGAGGTTTGTATCCTCATGTGACAATTGTTGCTCTCTTTAAATCATTTAATTGGATCATCCATAGGTGTCATGATTGTCATGTCATTGCATCCCAGGGTGTTGAGGTTCCATTTGATATTTTTAAAAATCCTTTGTTTGGAAAGGCGCGTTCTTCTGTAACAAGCACCATGAATCATTCAGTCTACATGGAGGGTTTAAGGCCATGAAGAAGAGTGACGTTGTGGGTTTGAAGGACAAGATTCTGGTTTTGAATGATGTGGAATTTTTGCCTTTACATCATGGGTTGTAGAAACGGTTCGCGTTTTCATTTTTATCTGCTTTATTTTGTTTTGTTTGGTTGCTTGTAATTGTGTTTGTGTTTTTGGTTTTGAGTGTTTGTTATGTGGTACAATCAAGACCGAGTGAGTGTCAAGACGCTAAAGGCTTTGTATGTTGAATATTGTGGGTGGTGGTGAGAAGGGGAAGTTCACTAACAAGATTTTGTGCTCTTTCGCTTTTAGTTGTCTTGCTTTTGCTAGGGTACTTGCAGAAGTTGCCACGAAGTTTTCAGGCCATCGTTGTGTTTTATCTTTTCAAAAGAATGATGCAATGGAGGATATGCAGCTACGTGCTTGCGAAATCTTGATTGAGAGGCCATATGAAGAGCATAGAAAGAGGAGGTCGTATGATGTTGTTAATATGATGAGCATAGAAAGAGGAGGTCATATGATGTTGTTTTGGGAGAGTTTATGGTAGAGTATGCACATATGGTGTTTTGTTACTTGGTTCTCTTGACCATGTAGTTTCTTCACCTGTTTTGGCTCTTACTTGTGGCAATTCTAGTGAACGTGGTGGTGATCTTCAAGGTGGTTATGGTGTGTCGAATATTTCTATAACGGAAATGTGATCTAATGGTGGGACTTTTTGTTCTGGTGGAGTATCTTTTGCTTTTGGTGCTACAGTTTTGGACGTTTCTAGTGGTTCTTCTTCAGTTGATTTTGTTGGTGTCGATGTTGTTGGTTATGGCATTGGAGGGCTTCTTGCTTGGGTTTTTTCCTATTAGTTTTGATAGTGGTTCACCGGTTGGAGATGTTTCCATTGTTCAAAGCTTCAAAGATGTTTTTGATTGCTGCATGAGGATGAGGATTTCTTGAAGGAGATGGTTTATTGTTGTGTGGACGGTTTCGACTCTTATGTTGGTGGTATACGTACCAGTCATGGTTCTTTGAGTTTGAATGTAACTAATTGGTTCTTTTAGAGGTTGCGTGTTTAATGTTTATGATGCCTCACCGATTGTGGATGCTTTTTCGAAGAAGAGGAAGCGATTTGGCGGAAGTGAATTGCCAGCTTTGGTTCAATTGTAGTTTTTGGTTTTAGTCTGGTATGTCGTTTAGAGGTGAATTGCCATTTTAGTGTCGGATGTTATGTATCCTTGCTATTGCATTTTAAAGACAATGGTAATGTTATGCTGTGTAATGCTTATGTGTTGAGCTGAGGTCTGTTCTACCCGTTTTAATCTTGTACGTAATGGATTAGGTGTCATTTTGTAGTGCATTGAATTTCTGATGGTGGGGTTGGTGGGTCTTATTCTTTAAAATAATTTCATTTGATCCAACGATTTGTTGTTTGTGGACCTTGATGATTAAACCACTTAATATAAAATCTATAGATGAGCCCGTAGGATCTAGGAGCTAAATCTATGGATGCTAAACCACATAATATAAAATCTATGGATGACAACAAGGCACACAAGGCCTAATGGATCCTTGGGGACAAGGATGGCATATGTCTAAGAGGCATTGTGTTGGCAAACCACATATATAAGCCAACAAAGTTACAAACTTAAAGGCTTACAAACGACGAATGACAGGTCAAAGGGGATGATTAATAAGAAGCTTTTACTTTACTAGTTTACGTTGACAGAGTTATTAATGGTACGTTTTTCCCGCCCAATTTTGGTCTCCGTCCTCGTCAAATGCTTCAAATGCATTTTGCATCGTTTCCTCTTTGCATCATCTTCTTCAGAAAGAAGTTCAGAAGTTCAGACTAGCGAGCGATGGCGCAGCTCCCCTGCGACGCCGATGGCGTTTGCATGCTCTGCAAAGCAACTCCTCCAGATTCCCAAGTCCTGCTTTGCAACAGCTGCTGCAGCCCCTGGCATATGGATTGCCTCATCCCTCCCATTTCCGTTGTCCCTGCTGGAGATTGGTTTTGCCCCGACTGTGAACCCTCGTCTCTCCCCGAGCAGCCGCAGCACCCGCTCAATCGCATCCCGGCCCTCGACATCGTGAGTCGAATTCGGGCTATTCGCTCGGACTCCAACTTGACAGAGGAGGAGAAGGCAAGAAAGTGCCAAGATGTAATGAGCAAGTCAGACAACATAGAGAAAGGCCAAGGCTCTCGCGTACCAGACAGCAAGAAACACAAGATGCTGCAAATGTTCGACGAAAACCTGAACTGCATTTTCTGTATGCAGCTTGCGGATCGTCCCGTTACAGTAAGTGATCACGCAGCTGTAGCTCGTCTCTTGAGGTTCCTTTCAAACCTTAGAGACTTTGTGATGAAGACCGCTTGCTGTTTTTGCTCTGCTTTGCTATCGTCCTGTGTTGGCCTGTTGATTTCCGGCATTCGCGATGGATATCGTTCCCTGGAGTTGTTAATAGCCCCTATAATCTACTTTGTTATGACACCAAGAAGACACCTTGCTTATTTGAGCATTTTTAGAAGGAGCTCCGGCCTTGAAACGTTTCCCTTTCTCTTGGTATATACTGTAAGAATGTCTTCCACAGTTCTCAGGACTAACGTCTATAGCATGAGACCTCAACCTCCAGATAGAGCTACGGCCTTGAAACGCTCCCCTTCTATATTCCATTAAATCTATTCGTACCTAGGTCCCTTCCAGAACTCCGTTGTCATGCTATTTCAGACTCATGTTTGGTGTCTGCATCTTCTCCTTTCCAAGGGAGAGGGTGTCAAATAACTCGCATTCTTGCTGCCCCGTCTGCTCATCTCTATTTCTTTATAATCAGTTCCTCATCAGTTCCACTAGTATGCTTTTGCGATCTCCCTACAATTTGTATGGGAACCTGTTTTCCAAGTATCATAGAAGTGCTTCTTTTGAAGGTTGAACAATGTACATTTTCTAATCTGCTGGTGTTTGTTTGGCTTCAGACGCCTTGTGGGCATAACTTCTGCCTCAAATGCTTCCAGCGTTGGATTGGGCAAGGTAAGAAATCTTGTGGTAAATGTCGGGCTGCGATTCCTGCCAGGATGGCTAGCCAACCCCGAATCAACTCTGCCCTAGTTATAGCCATACGTATGGCAAAATCTGCGGCAAATCCTTGCTCAAATGGACCTCCAAAGCCACACCACTACGTCCAGAACCAAGACAGGCCTGATAAGTGTTTCACCACTGAGAGGGCTAAGAAGGCAGGGAAAGCAAATGCAGCTAGCGGCAAGATATTTGTGACAGTGCCTCCTGATCACTTTGGTCCAGTAACAGCTGATAATGATCCTGTAAGGGGACAAGGTGTCCTCGTTGGAGAGACGTGGGAAGATAGGCTGGAATGTAGGCAGTGGGGGGCACACTTTCCGCACGTTGCAGGTATCGCTGGGCAATCAGATTATGGGGCTCAGTCAGTTGCACTGTCTGGAGGATATGAAGATGACGAAGATCATGGCGAATGGTTTCTCTACACCGGAAGGTTGCAGTCTGGATCTTTTCTCTCAAAGTTCATCAAGCACGTACGTGTGTTCTGTAATGACGACGGCCTGAAACTTTGTATTTTAATTTTATGCAGCGGTGGAAGGGATTTGAGCGGGAATAAGCGAACAAATGACAAGCAGTCTTTTGATCAAACATTTGATAAGAGTAATTTAGCTTTACGAGTTAGCTGCAAAAGGGGATACCCAGTTCGGGTAGTGAGGTGACCACTTTCCTCCATCAATTCCAAGTCTCCCCCGCTCCCCCTCTCCCCCTCTCCCGCCTCTTCACCTCGAAGGATGGATGCTTTGTAGTCTAGTTTATATTAAAAAAGGCATTTGGTGTATCACTTGGTGTCTGTAACACAATGATACAACTTCCCGAGTTTGTCAATCCCAAACACACCGCGGATTTATGCAAGTTATCATTCATGCATCTGCTTTATTTATGCAAGGATTTTTCCTTTCTATGTGCGTGATGGGTCTAGCTAACTAATTGAAGTTATTGATAAACAGAGATATAATTGCTCTTGAAGAAATGCAGGTGGCTTGTGGAAAAATACTGCATTTCTAATGACGGTATTGGAGGATTCAGTCTCGTAATGGCTCCCTGTTTATGTCAGGTCTCACAAAGAAAAGCGTTCTTCCTATGCCCCAGAGGGTGGTGTCCGTTATGATGGCATTTATCGCATTGAAAAATGCTGGCGAAGAAAAGGAATTCAAGTACAAACGCTATTTTTTAAAGCCTTTCTTTTTGACTCCGTATTTTTTCTGGCTCTAGTTGTGTTATTCATGTGCTCTATCTATTTAACCATTGATAATTGTTACAACAGGGTTTCATCGTGTGCCGTTATTTATTCGTAAGGTGTGACAATGAGCCTGCTCCTTGGACCAGGTATGGGTTAGACGCAGAAGGCATTTAAGCTGTTTTGTACAGAAGCTCCCATCTATGATCTTTGGTTAGGACGTGCAATCTTCATCTCTAACGTCAGCCAAAACACAGACAGACGCGCAGAGAGAGAGAGAGAGAGAACCAATGTCCATGGGAGACCAAGAGGTCTATGGGACAGCAAAAAACCAGCTAATACATCCGTTCAGGGAGGGCACATAGGACGGCATAAAGCAACTCCAAATTATTATAAGGTACCTACATAGTAGACTGAAAATTAAGATAACAAACATCAATACATCAGTTTAAGACTGAGGGTCTTTTGGATGGGATTGAAACTCCTTGATGAGGGCCACTTTCACACGATATATTGCCCTTGCCCATTTTCCATTCTTCCTAGAAGCCTTGACATTGGCCAATTCCGTTGGCTTTTGATACAGCTGAGCTCGTGCGAGTTCCTCTACTATCCATATCTTGGTCCCTTTCAGCTTCTAAGATTGGTGAAGAAGCTTAATCCGCATATCGTGTATGCTGTGTAATGAGGGTTACCCTTTATAGTGGTGTCCCATCTTCATCTTCATCTTCATCTTCTGGCCATTAAATACTAGGGGTGGCTGTTTTGATTTTTCCTAAATTCGCATTGTATCTATCCTCCAGCCTTCAAGAAGGCCTCCTATTCTAATCTTCAATGCATTCCTGCTTTTGGCTTCATATTCCTTTCTCTCATCCTGAATGCCAGTTTTACTTGCCTTGTATCCACCCTGCACAGTAGCCTTGCAGGTCTGCATTACCTCGACGATCATGGCTTGCTTCTTGGGTCCTTCAAGAACCTGGATTCAAGTGTCTGTGGCGATAATGAGCTCCTCTTTGGCTTGCTCTTGATCTCTTGAACTGGGTCAGGTTTGCCCTTGAGAGTGGCCAGCCAGGTTTCAACTTTGTTGAGATGATTCTTCAAGGTGGTTTCGACCTTGCTGAGCTGATTTTTCATTGCAGAATTTTCATCTCATAGCTTGTTGATCTCAGCTAATAGGAGCACCTTCCATGAGCTTGAGCTTTGACTAGGTAACGGCTTGGTTGGTGTTACCAAAGCATTGGCGAAGGATTTCCTTGGCATCTTGCTTGTGACAAATTGGGGAGACATCCGTGCCAATGATGGCTACGCCTATAGGCTATATCAATGGCTCACGTCTCAGCACTAACTACCATGGCTTGGGTGTGTCATACACTAGGGCAAGCAGCGACAGAGCTGGAACAGACAACAAAGAGCAGGAGGCCTGAACGGGAGGGGCTGAGCCCTACCAACATGTTACGGCTTGCTATGTAGGCAGACAGCATCTTGCTCCACGTGTCGTTGTTTGGTAGAGACCACATTGAAATAAAATGTTTCACTATTAAAGGTGGTTTTCTGTTTGGTTTGATCAAAGGTTTGTCAAGTGTTAAGCTGCACCTGATTTCTGTACTACCTTCACTTATAGAGCATTTATTTCAATCAATTGTCTATCCTTAACCATTTAAGTGCCTCTTTATGTCATTCCTTGCTGAAAGAAGGTGCAACGGGTTGGTATTCTTCATCTTAAGAAATATTACATATACTAATTTGAAAATTTGCTATCTTAATTTAACGACCTTTTTCATTTTGTAAACTTGGTAAGGGTTTTGAACTTTCAATTCCATCTTATCAACCATGAGATTATGTGGTCGTCTTCAAGCTTGCAATATATATAGAAAATCATGTTCATATTAATTTGGTCGGATTTTACTTTGTTCACATAATGGAGAGGGCTTTTTTTTTTGCTTTAGAGTCATTTGTCCACATAGAGGTGATTTGATTTCAAGACGTGTATATTTATTCAAGATAACTTTTTTTTTCTTGGGGGTGGGGCGGTTTTAAATTCACACTCGAAATACAAATATCGTTTTTTATTGATCTTATCTCGATTAGTTTGTTAGAGACTTGCTTTCAGGCAAACACAATTTCAAGTGATATAAACTTAGACTTCAAAATTGCCTTTATAATTGAAATGTAACTTCACACATATCATTCAAAATTCACACGGGCCGTAAGGTTTATAATAGGCTGTTGGCATGAATTAGCTACTTGTGAATGGGGTTGTTTAGCAAAGAAAAGGGATGGCAGCACAATGGAGTTGAGAGATTTTGTCATCTTGATCATGGACTATCTACTACAAAGCCTCTAAGTAGACAAAAGTTCAATGCCATAGGGGGGACTTCAATGCTGAGAGAGAGAGAGAGAGAGAGAGAGAGAGAGAGAGAGGGAGGGGGGACTTCAATGCTGAGAGAGAGAGAGAGAGAGAGAGGGAGAGACAGTATTTACCTTGGTACGTGAATTTATCAGTGATGAGAATGGCGATAGGCCACGACCATTGCCTAAAATTGATGAGTTGAAAGGTGCGATTGACGTGACAGAAAGAAAGTCTCAACCGGCATGGGATTGGAAGGTAAAATCTTGTAAACATGTTTGTATGCATATTAATTGTCATCGACATTCTTAGTATCTTTCAAGTGTAGGATCTATTTGTTGGAATAAATCTCACACTCATTCCTCTTTCTGATTTGTTTGTCCAAAAGGAGGAGGAAGGCGCGTGGGGTTGGGCAATTGCGCCACCAGCTAGTAGAAAGGCTGAGAACGGTGGAGGTGGGCAACGAAATGGAACTCGAAAATCCTTATCTATTGGGCAACGATTGCTAAAAGGTGTGTATGAGAGAGAGAGAGAGAGAGAGAGAGAGAGGTCCTTCCATGATATTGGCGTGATTTGAAAGCCAATTGAAGAGGGTGAGATGTTCTCATGAGGACCCAATTGCTTTGATAGCTCATTTTGAACTTTTGGCTTACCTTGGGACTCAGTTTGATCCCACCAGAGTTGGCCGATTGGTCGATTCCAGTCAGGTGTAGCAGGGTTTCATCGTCTTATTTGGTCGACCTCTTTCCTCCGGTGTGCAGAAGGAGAACTTGCAGCAGTCTTTTGAGCACTTTGTTCCTAGGTCCAGGACTTCGCTGGCAGATTTTGTTGTTGCAGCCCGATCTGAGTTTATCTACTTACACACTTGCGTATTGTGAGTTTGAAAGAGCTGACAGAACTTTGTTTCCCATATTCTACTGCGGTACAAGCAGTGGGTTGCTGTCGATTCTTACACATGGTATCATAGCTCAAATGTTTAACTCTTGTGATCTTACCAACAATGGAAGGGAGGAGGATTCTGACAAAAGTGTTGGGATAATAGGGTCGCTGCCCCACTTGTGAGTCCCCCATGAGGACATGCAACATGTACGGGATAGCATGGAATGAGAAACATGTGGGCAGGGGAGTAGACTGACACATGGGCAGACCTAGATGCTACATGGGCAGCAAGGTGGCTGCACGTGGGAAGCATGATTGGATACTATCTATGCAGCAGTTCTGGCTGCCATACTGGACAGTGCTACAGCATGCAGTAAGACCAGCCATGTGGGGTGGGTGGCCCAAGAGAAGGGCTGGAACGAGCAGGCTTATTGGCTTTTTATAGGCCAGGAGCTGTTGGACCAGAAGCAACAGGTGGGCCTAGTAAAGGGCAGGTCAGTGGGCCCTAGAAAAAGGTCATATAGGATTGGCAAAAAGAGCCAGTTCCAAGTGGCCAGAATGGAGGGTCAGCTCCAGGGATCAGGTTGGGGCAGAAAAAGGCCCCGGTTGGCTGATCTACAGACCAGTCGGTCTGTTTGGAGGAGTGGGGGCAGACCAGCCCTTCCTCATAAATGAGGTCCTAAGATCTGCAGAACCCACTGAAGCTCAGCCTTAGAGCTCGCAGAAGAGGGAGACAACAACGGCAGATGGAGCAAGTCTTGTGCCTAATTTTTAAACTGATCTAGGAGGACCATTTGGCTGATGGTTCATAGGACATCCTTTTTAATGAGATCTGTCATAATGATACTCTGGTTCTCTACTTCATAAAGTCGAAGCGTGGCTTCTCTTAGATCTTGGGGGACCCCGAGAGAGAGAGAGAGAGAGAGAGAGAGAGAGAGAGAGAGAGAGAGAGGCCCCAATGAAAGAAGCACATCTTGGGGTGGAGTCTTTATAGTTAGTGACTTCACAGATATGGATATTCCATGCAGAATGCTGTCCAACTTAAATTTAACTCTCTATGAGCCTTCGCTACCATCAGTAGACAATTCCATTATAATCGTCATCTCTAATATCAAAATCGTGATTCATTCTGAGTTTGGTGTGCTAATGAAATTTTAGTGGAGACATACTATGAGTTCATTCAGGCAGATGGAGGATGTAAGTATAAAGTGGCTTTTGCTCAACCTTTAACTATCAGCTTATTATCTGTGTTGTACGTCACGTCACAATGGTAAGATATTCTAATTCGGGGAGAGAGAGAGAGAGACGTACTGGGTTGATTCTGAATATATAATGTCGTGGTCACAGAATTTGGTTGTGGTATTTGCAAGAAGGTCTTGAAGCTGCCCCTATCAACTCCCTGTGGGCACAATTTTTGTAAATCATGTCTTCTAGCCTTCTTTGCGGGACAGAAAGATGTTCGTGAACGCAATGGAGTTGGTGGACGCTCCTTGCGTGTCCAGAAGGTTGTCAAGCGTTGCCCTGCTTGTCAAGGAGACATCAGTGAGTTCTTGACCAATCCAAAGGTACGCTGATTTCTAAGCACACGCTTGTCTCTTAATGTGTCAGCGCAGCATTGAATCTGCGAATATGTTCAAATTCAATTTCTTCTCCATTATAGTGCTGTAAGCTATACTCTTTATCCTGCCATTTCTTAGTGCGAGGTGCCCTGCGTCTGCAGATTACTTTCTTAACTTCACAGCCAGATCTTGGAAAAAAGACAACAATTCTGTGACACTTTGATCCGTTCAAACTTGCTCTAGGGTGGATGGAACCTTTCCTAGGCAACGCTAAACTATATTTATTCATCATAATTTTATGAGCAGCTGTAGGAAGTGTCACAGGTCTACTGAATGTGTGTATTACCCGAAAGCCTTTTATCAGACTGACAAATGTTCTGGCGAATCTCAGGTTAATCATCAAATGGACGACGTTATTCAATCTCTCACTTCAGAGAACGAAGGCGAGATGGACGAGGATGTTACTCCTTCCAAAGAAACACCTGAGGTTGTCGAGAACGGCCAGGATCCAAGAAGTGATAAAAATGAGGAAAGTGCATCTGATTTGTCACCACAGCTCACGCGATTTGGGGATGATGAAAAATCAGGAGTGGATATTCATGCTGAGATTAACGGTGATTCAAAATCAGCAATGGAAACATCAGAAAGAGAATTTTTACAACTTTGTGAGAGATATCCTGAGTATTCGCGGGAGCTCCTTCGGAGTATGCTGGTACTACGCGGTTCCTGTTATCAATATTTTAAATCAATGTTTGAGGCCGCGTCCGACCTAACCTAGTGGTTTTTTCTTAAATTTGTATTCCAGGCGGATCAGGAAGGGGATTGTCGTGAGCTTGATTCTCTCTTGAATGCCCTGGCAAAGCAACAGAAGTTAAATGACAAGAAGCAAAAACATAGTGGAAGTGTTTCAGGAGGTGGCAATGGCAAAGATAAAAGCAAGTGTGGTGCTAAAATCCTTGAGAAGCAGGATGGGGAGGAGGGAAATGACAGCAGGGACAAGCCTGAAGGAATTGTAAAGCAGGCGAACAAAAAAATGGGGAAGCGTAGAGAGGATGCATCGGAGCGCTTGAAATCTCTCTCCCCTTCGAGTCCATTGCAGCAACCCAGGTCCAAGCGCTTGAAATCTCTCTCCCCTTCGAGTCCATTGCAAGCCTTATCAGACAGCGATTCTTGAAATTGGACTCTTGAAGCTCTGGAACGATATGCTTCTTCTATTCCAATTGTGAGCTGGCTCAGGTCGCAACCTGCTTTGTTTTCAAATTTTGGAAAATGCCCTATCATCATCATGACGAATATTGTTTTGTGACATCCCAGACGGCGGCTATCAGAACACTTTTTGGCCTGCCACCTTCAAGTGGAAGCGTAAGTAAGCGTGTTTCACCTCATCAAAGCGAAAATCGTTGCTTTATTTATTTCAGGGAAATTTTAGAATTGCACTTGTCCCTTCTTTGTACCACCCTCGTATCCTCTCGTTCTCTCTCCCTCAACTTAAGCATAAATTTCTATTTATGCCCCGATCGTTTTCTCCCCTTTTCTCTCTTCTTCTTCTTCTGCTCTTGTTCTTCTGCGCACCTTTCAATTTGCCCCGGCAAGCCTCTTGAATGTATTCAGCTTGTTTGGCTTGGATTGAAAAGTGAATTGTGCTTATTAAAACAGACTTTCACTCCCATGGAATCCTCTCTCTCTCTCTCTCTCTCTCTCTCTCTCTCAAGCTTCCCTCATCACACTCGCATCACTCGTAATCCTTCCCACCTTCCTCTCTTGTACTACTACCGTTTTTTGCTATTGCTTTTGCTAGTGGTTCCACCAACCTTTTTAAGCAGACCTTATGAACAACAAAAGTTCGATTTCTTTCACTTGCTTCTCACTAGTACGTAACCAACTTACCAAAAACTTTTCGAGTATTGGGACCCAAACAAGCCCATGCGTGATAGTTTCGCACGATAGGATACTTGAAGTATCTTCATTTTTTGCATGCTAGGGACTTATGCCCAAACTGTGGTTGTTGGGGGAGGGGGGGAGTAAATGAATTGGGGGAAAAAATTCCTTTCTCTGTCTTCTTGTTCCCTCGTATCTTTTGGGTTTGCTAAGCTTGCTCCCCTATTTGCTTGCTCTCTTGTTGAACTTGCTCCCTTAATTCTTGTTGAACTTGCTCCCTTAATTACTTACTTAACATGTCCCCTCTCTTCCCAAATGTTCTCTCTGACTTCCCTTCCTTTGCAAGATTCCCTTGAGTCTTCTCTCTCTCTCTCTCTCTCTCTCTCTCTCTCTCTCTCTATATATATATATATATATATAATATAAATATAAATAAAAAATATATATATATATATATATGTGGTTTTTTGGGTCCAAAATGAGGGTTTTTGAGCCATAAGTTGAGTGTGGTCTCTTCCGTCTCTATAAGGTTATGTAAATTATGGATATGCTCATTGCTATCATAGAGCAAGTTGTCCATGAGTCTACATTTCGAGCCATAAGTTGAGCTCGGTCTCTTCCTTCTCTATAAGGTTATGTAAATTATGGATATGCTCATCGCTATCATAGAGCAAGTTGTCCATGAGTCTACATATAGTGGGGTGTGTGTGTGTGTGTATTCTCCTCGCCCCACTCGAGACCTTCAAAACAACAAATTGCTTATTCTCTTATGGCTTGGTGTGCATAAATAATACAAGCTCAATATGCTTAAAGTTAGAAGGCCCATTTTAGACTTAGTAAACCTCAAGAAAATTTAACTCAAGAGTGATATAGCTCTAGTTCATGGCTTTACTCTAGAATGGCGTACTTCTATTATAGCCTAGGGATATGTTTTAAGGGATTTATGCTTCTAGAGTTGTGGATTTGGAATTTGCAAGCTTGAGTTATTACCATGCATGTCAAATAGGTTGATTTAACACCTTGAATATGCAGACTTGACATGGTACCATTTATGACCATGGTCAAAAATATACTTTTGAACCACTACCAAGTTTTGAGGCTTAGCCATGTATATGATCTTAATAAAAATCAAAATTCCTAATTTTGTAAAGGTCACAACAATTCTTAATTATGAAGATGTGGGGATATGTTTTAAGTGATTTATACTTCTATTATAGCCTAGGGATATGTTTTAAGCAATTTATGCTTCTAGACCCGTGGATTTGGAATTTGCAAGCTTGAGTTATTACCATGCATGTCAAATAGGTTTAGGAAATAGATTTAACACCTTGAGTATGCATAGACTTGACATGGTACCATTTATGACCATGGTCAAATATATACTTTTGAACCACTACCAAGTTTTGAGGCTTAGCCATGTATGTGATCTTAATAAAAATTAAATTTCCTAATTTTGTAAAGGTCACAACAATTCTTAATTATGAAGATGTGGGATAAGCTATTCAAATGATGAAATTGTGCCAATCTATTAGGGATTTATGGTATTAGATACTAATCAACTAGTTTTCTACTAGAGCTTGAGGAAATAGATGCAATTGTCTAGCAATGAGGCTTGTAGTAACTTTAAAAAATAATCTTGAGCAAAAGTGTCTAATAGCCAAATTTGCTCAAACAAACCAATGAGTTCTTTAGGATCAGAACATGGGTGTAAATGTATATGGATTCAATTCATGAATGTGATCTTCATGTAAATGTATATGGATTTAATTCATGAATGTGATCTTCTTAAATGACTTCTAGTTGCATTCCATTAGTGGCATAATCATGGGTGTCTTGGGAGAAATTGTATTGCTTTAAATAGGAGGAATGTTTGGGGGGTCATGCATCATGAATGGTGTAAATGACTCTATTCTTGGTAATTAACTAGATTATGATTGAATGTGGGTTCCATTTATGAACTTTTTCAATATTGAATTTTTATTGGGGCCATTCTTCTTGAAGTTAGGATGTGGAATTGGATACATGAGTGATGATGCTTGGTCGCCACCAAATGTCCTTTGATATGTATTTCTCACAATGAGTAATGATTTTGGATTGGTTCTCGGTAAGAAGTTACTCTTTTTGGGGATCAGAACTCACTAAAAGTATAGATTTTGAATTGGGAATTTTTTGGGTGGATTTAGTCCCTTGGTCTCATACTTTTTCCTTAGAAGTTTGGCCCAAAGCCTTGTCTTTATTGATTTGTTGGAGTTGCGGTTGGGAATAGTTGTAGGGGTTGAACCTCTTAAACTACTGGATTTCCTCCCCATTTGGGGCTTGATATCATATTGAAGGTTTTGAAGCCTTTCTTATTTCTTCCCAAGACGATGTGCTTTAATTAATATTCGGTAGGCAATGTAAGATATTTTCAATTTAGAGCCAAATACTCTTCTTCCCTAGTAAATTGTATAGTCTACTTTTTAGTGGGATGGCTTGATGTGAGGTTAGATGTTCTCTTAATTTGATTAATGCATTTGGGAATTGAATGGATGGGTTTAGACAACTCCTCAACCCTAGAATGGCCTATGAGCAAATTTTAAGCTCTTTTCCATAATGCACCCAAGATTTTATTGAGATATATAAATGTTAAGAAAGTTTCTCAAGGATTCATATTGTAGTTAAGCTAGGGTGGCTACTAAGACATGTTTTTTGAATTAGTCGTTTGTATACCCTTGGTCATATATGGGGCCTTTAAATCACCATCTTGTGGACAAGAGCCAAATAGGAGATTCAGTTATTCTTGTGGATTAGGGATTTGCAAAATCAAAATGGCGGTTAGTGGGCTTTGGGTGTATTCTAAGTACTTTGGTGCATAATCCCACTAACGCCCATTTATACTCCCAAGTTGGAAGGCAATTAGTGAGACAACATCGCCACTTATCAGGTCGATCTGTGGGATAAGTGGTGACTTGTGAATAAATTTATTGCATTCCCATGCCATGAACTTGGTATGTGTGTAAATGTTTAAATTTAACACATGTAAGCACACTACCTAACATAGACCAATACTTAGAGTTCACTAATTCCATGTCATGTTAAACCATGTCAATGAGTCACCCAACTAGTTAGAATTATCGTATAAATAATGAGATAATGGGGTAGTAATAAGTGCACAATAAGGCACATAACCCAAGTAGAGGTAAAGCTATGAGCTATAGTTCTTAGGTTTCTATCAGATGGTGATTTTGACTTAAGGCCATAGTCCTAGACCTTGGTGGGATTTGGAGGCTCATGTGTGATGATCATGAGTGCATGTGGGAGTGTCTTAGTGGCTAGGGTCTTGTGTGAATGAGTGTGTTGCCACTTAATTAATAAAAGGGCCAAGGTAGGGGAGGCACGTGACACCATGGCTTTAGGTGAGTATTCTAAGTCATAGGTGAGGTCATTGATGTGATTGAGATAAAGTCTAATGCCTATAAATGAGGCATTGTACTTTGAATCAAAAGATGTGTCAAGTGTCTTTTGTCTCGAATAAGTCTCTCTCTCTCTCTTTGACCATATCCCATATGGTATAAGAGCCAAGCCTAGACAATCACAACAATGCTAATCACAAGAATTGTGGTATCTAGAAGTCTCAAAAACCTGACGAGAAGATGACATTTATGTTCTTGCAAATGTTTGCTTGTTCTTCTATTAACAACCTCTACTCAACTTTTGTTCCTCAGTCTCTCACTATGATATTAGCTCAGAGAGGCTACCTCTCAGACTTGTTCTATAGTGTGAAATCACCTTTGATTGTATGCAACTCTAACTCCTTTTCCTTTTCAAAGCATATTTTCTCTATCTTGGACAAGTCATCAAAACATGCCATTGTTGTGGATTTGGGCAAAAGAAACCACACTTGGGAGTGGTTCTTTGGAGCCAACTTTCCTACGTGGTAGAACAAGATAAGCTAGTCCTGATGCAAGATGGTGTATGGAACACTGTCAAGGGAATTGAAGAGCAGTCAAAAGACAAATAAGAGGGATACCTAGCAATGCAAAGCCTAGCAAGAAAAGGAAAATGAGGCACATGCATACATTAGCTTGGAATCTTTCAACAATCTAGGCTTAGTCTTTCAACAAAATGTTTCCCTCAAAGCAAAATTTAATGAGAATGACATGAAGGCAATTCTTCTATCTAGTATAGAAGAGATTTCTAAATGTGCAGACATATTCACTATTCTTAGAGTAGCCTATGAAAGGTCATACGAGGATATGGTCGCCATCTACTTGACGAGGACCATCATCTCAAAGATATTGCAAATGTTGAAGTAGACAAGGCCTTCATGTCAAAGATGTAAGCCAAGATCAAATAAAATAGGACTAGAAGGTGCATGTACTACAAGGAGCTTGGAAACTTCAAAGATAGGTGTTTTAGATGGATGGCCAAGAAACAAGCTAAAGACCATGCAATCCTAGTGGCTGGAGAAGAACAAGACGAAGATAAAAATGTAGCGGAGACATCCATGAAGTAGTGAAGGCCTTGATAGTGATGACACATCTCTCTCCTTATGAGGAAAGTTACGATCAGGCCTTTTGAGTGCTCCTCTTACTTTGTGTGAGTGTCAAGGGTTCTTTGCCTAGGGTGTCCCAAAAATGATTACAATAACTATGTCTGTTTTGTAATGGCTTGTTTCCATAAAAGGGTGTATTATTCATTTCACATCCTTGCTTAGAGCAGGGGTCTTTAGGTAGACTAATGTAGGGTTAGTCATGTGTGGTCAATCTCTTGTATTAGGCTTAATTGGAGGGTTTCAAATGTTGGCACACTATGTTCTTTTGTATCATGTTTTGTAGTTAGAGATAGAATCCCCATGGCTAGTGAAGATTTCCTCAAAAGAATCCATCTTTGCTCCAAATAGTGGTTTGGAGGTTCATGTGTGTGTGAATATGTGTGTTTGAGAGTGTCTTAGTGGCTAGGGTCTTGTATTAATGATTAGGTTTCCCCTTGGTGGATGCAAGGGTCAAGGTAAGTGAGGTCTATGACATCATATCTAAGATGAGTGTTTCAAAGTCAGTTGAGGTCATTGGTGTGATTGAGTGAAGTCTAATGCTCGTTAAAGAGGAATTATACTTTGAATTAAAAGATGCGTGAAGTATCTTATGTCTCTAACGACTCTCTCTCCCTCCCTCACTTCTCCCTCCCTCCCTTATTCCGTCCCTCCGTCCCTCCGTCCCTCTCTCTCTCTCTCTCTCTCTCTCTCTCTCTCTCTCTCTCTCACTCACTCACTCACACACACACACACACGCACACACACATGCACACACGCACGTATGCATGCACACATGCACGCACGCACACACACACACCCACACACACTTTCCCATCCTTTGAGAAGGATACCAATAAAGAGGCTAAGGAATATTATAGGACCTTGCCTTTAACGACATGGTATTTTATGGAGTTTTTTATTACAAGGGTCAATAGACTATTTAATGGCAAATGTACAATAGTCCAGATTAATTGATTGTGCCAAGGAACATTAGAATCAGGAATTAAAGATACCTTGGATCGGAATGAATGGGAGAGATATATGAAATGGAGTTGATACGGGATATATAGAGGAGTAACCCCAATTATGGGGTATACCCCAAAAAATCCCAATAAGTATTACGGATTAATAGAACTGGGATTCAATATGGCCAAAAGGAGAGTAAGAGGTGAGAGGGGAGTCCATTAACTGAGGGCGCCACACATGAGTCCAAGTGTAGTATTGATCAACGGCGCAGAATTAATGAGGGATGCAAAATCACCACTAAGGGGAGATCACCCCAAAAAATCCCAATAAGTATTACGGATTAATAGAATTAGGATTTGATATGGCCAAAAGGAGAATAAGAGATAATTAATAAAAAACCTATGAAATAGGGGGATGCGATACTATAGATATATTTAAAGAGAAATAGAACGCACCTATAATGCCCAGTGGATATCCATTGAGGTAGGGAGATATACACGGGTTATATCGAGGAACTGTGAGAGGGGAGTCCATTAATCGAGGGCGCCACACACGAGTCCAAGTGTAGTATTGATCAACGGCATAGAATTAATGAGGGATGCAAAATCACCACTAAGGGGAGATCACCCGAATCGTCGGGCCAGAGAGGGCGACAGCCGAACAACGGCTTAGTGGAACTATAGACAGGTACTGACATGTACATGGGAGAGGAATTAGACCTCCTCGAAACCCACAGTCAAAGCATCCAAGAGAGTCCCTTCAGGTAGAGAAATGAAATATTGAGACACTATTCCCAAGATATTGAGAGGGAGAAGGAGGCACGAGTCAGGAGCGTGTAGACTCTACAAACACGCAGTAAATCCACTTGAGGCAACAGGCTCGCACAACAAAAAGAGAGGTGCATGCGAGTACCCCCAACAGGAGAGGTGCCATGGACCTTCCACAAGTAAGATTTCACCTCGATAGATACGAGTAGATGAGTGAAACTCGCACTTTGGTCCCCGCATGTGTAGGGGGAGACCTTATAACCAAACAGAGAAGGAGTAGTAGCGCCCTCCTCAGACTTAATAGATTAGAGAAGAGTAGATTGCGTTGTAATATTATCACTGAGGCAGAGCGACGAAGCCTCCCTCAGGACCAAGAACTCTAGGAGAAGAAGAAGCCCTGAGCAAACGAACTTTGTATCATGATTATCGCCAAGCTCTCGGAAACATAGGAGTTTTAGGAGAGACGGATTATCGAATCGAGATAGGAGACTCCACGTATGGAAAACTCCTTATGAGGATTTACGGTAGTTAAAAGTTGAGATAGTTTCCTTGTTGCATAACACAAAATACGATGTCTGTAGCCCACCGGTCTGCATGGAGGGCTTACAAGGTAGAGAACTACGAAGGTTCATAGTTACGTCGGCTTTGATACACTGTCATGGATTGTTTATACATGAATGAGCAAGGATATACTGCATTGTGTGCAGTGAGCTCCTTCCGTGACCATGAATGCCATACAAGATAGGCCACTATGCACCTCGCGAGAATGGAGACTGTTGTAGCTTGTGTATAGTGATCGTTAGTGGGCACAACAATACCGACCAGGCTAGCTTAATGATTGTCGCTCTCGAGGAAACACTACATGCATAAGAAGGTCTCTTTGTAGTAAATCTATAATACCTCAGTAGACTCTACACATGCAGCCCATTCTATAGGTTGTAGTGTTATAGTTCGCCGACCAAAGTTGAGGGCGACACTGGCCTGAGGAAGACTTGGAGCAGAAGCATATATTTATAGTAAAACACTACTGGGGAGCTTAGAGCCTGATGTACGCTACAAGATTGATATGATTACACCTCCTATAGCTAACTAAACTATCTTGAACGACCAACCCCCGCCATTTTATTCAAAAAAGGATATATATTTTTTCAATTGTTTAAGGCAGAGAGATCATACACAAAACATTGAATAAGAAAGAAGGAAGAGAAGGCAAAGTTAAAAGGGAGGAGGTCATACCATCAGACCCAGGATACCCCAGAAGGGAACCTGTCATTCTTACCTACGGCCATATAGAATGGTCCAAAAAAATAGATAAATAGGTTAAGTAAGATTGATGGATAGTGAAAGCATGTATATAGTAGTGAGCACCTCGAAAGAATAGTATGGAGTAAGCTTGGATTAGAACGAGTCTACAGATTGATAGACTTAACAGGAATATAGACTAGCAGATTTGATACAATGAGAACTACAGAACCTAATTTTGCTTCTTGATTGTGTTACCAAGCATATTTATGCCCACTTAAGTATACTGATCGATTATATCTAATTGTTCAAACGTCACTATATGGTTACACAAAAATCGTGATTGTTTCTAATCCTGATCTCACCAAGAGTTGGTATTACCACTTGAAGAAAATTAGCATGGTCATTTATAGAGTATAGCTATTAACATGCAATATGTATTTGTATCTTGCAGTATGCCATGATAGCCAGACCACTTTACAAATTATTAGTGGAATTCTTATGGACAGAAGAGTGCGACCAAGCCTTCAGACCACTTTATAAATTATTAGTGGAATTCTTATGGACAAAAGAGTGCGACCAAGCCTTTCAACTTTTAAAGTGGCGCCTAATCATAGCACCCATCCTTATATCTCTCAATTGGGATATTGATTTTCATGCTCATACTGATGGATCCAAGTATGTAATTGGGAGTGTGATCAACCTGGTGAACATAAGAAAGACTACCCATTTTACTTTGCTATTTCACAACTCAATGATGCAGAGATCAACTATACCACCACCAAAAGAGAAGCCCTAGCAATTGTGTATAGTGTTAAGAAATTTGGACGCTATTTATAGGCAAATGATTTCGTCCTCTACACTGACCATCAAGCATTACTTTATCTTATGAACCGTCTAAGTACAACAGGAAGAATAACTAGATGGATCCTCTTGCTTCAAGAATTCAACTTCAAAATAGTGGTCCGCAAAGGTGCCCAACACTACATTGCCGATCACACGTCTCATGTCGAGTTGGGAGAAGAAGCCACTAGAGTAGAAGATGACTTGCTAGATGCCACGCTATTTCAGATAGATTCTATTCTAGATTGGTGTGCATATATCATTGGGTACTTAATGGCAGGAAGACCGCCCCCTAAAATGAAAGCAGTGGATGCCAGAAAACTATTTTAAAAGTTGCACCCTATCAACTCATTGCACGACAACTATACAAGATGGGCAAGGACCAGGTTTTAAGAAGATGTGTAATGCCTCATGAGATCATGCCAATCCTTAGTGTAGTCCATGAAGGCATTGCAGGAGGACACTTCTAAGGGGAAACCACAGCAAGAAAAGTCCTCCTCGCATGCTACTGGTGGCCAACACTTTGAGCAGATGCCTATGAATATGTCAAAAGCTATGATGTATGCCAAAATGGACTACTAAACCACAACACAAGGACTTCAATCCCCTAACAACAATTGTTGCACAAAAACTATTCGAAAAATGGGGGTTGATTTTGTGGGTCCCATCCATCCAGCAGCGAAGGGAACACATGCACACTACATCATTGTGGCCACATTGATTACTTTATCAAATGGGTTGAAGATAAAGCAATCAAAAAGGCAGATGCCAAAAGCACAACAAGATTCTTATACCACCTGATTCGGTTGCCCCATTGAAATTGTGTCAGATAGAGGCACGCATTTTGTCAATGAGGTTATCCAAAGTAAGTTATAAGAAGACACTTAGAAAAGCATACTTGGGAGGGGGAGGGGTGAAGAGAACTTAGGATATAGAGTATCGAATTAGAAATAAGAATTAAGAGTAAGGGAGGGAGAAAAGTAAAATAAAGAGGACACGAGATCAATTGTGAATTTAAATTTGAAATTAAAAGGAAGACTTGAGGTTTTTAAATTTGAAAGAGGGAAGTTTTTCCTTAAAAATGTTTAGAAAAGGTAAGGAAGATTATGTTTAGCAATAACTACAGTAAACTGGAAACCACAAAGAGAAATTAAATAAAGCATAATGTTAAAAAACCCAAAGAAGGAGATTAGTTAAGTAGAAATAATGAGATTAGTTAAGTAACAGTAGAGGGGTAAGGGGTAAATAGGGAGAAAGAGAAGAGAGGGGGGGGGACTGAAATAAATGGGACCTGCGAGTCCAAGGCGGGGCCACCGGGGTGTAAAGTTACTGACAGGGGAAATGTGTGGATGCATAGAGACATGTGCATAGGTATTTGTGGACAATGGTCATGGGACGCTCGAAAGTACACGGAACTATGGCACAGCAGAGCCGCGACAGCGATCAATGGAGCGGTGGAGGTCACTTTAGGGAGCGAGAAAGTGAGCAAGAAGGTGCATGAGTTCAGAGGCAATAAATGCGCAAGGGCTTGGGAGCTTATGGGTGTGAGGTAGGGCGCAGGGGGGGTGGGAAGTGGAGATTAAGACTTGTGTAAGCAGGTGTGGGGATTTCGCATGAGGTGTGGGAGCAAAGAGTAAGGGGCGGAGTTTGTGAGGGGGCAGTGCACAATGAGTAGTGAGTGATGGGAGGGCTTACATTTATAGGGAGAGTAGGCTAGTCGGGTTGGGGGAGTCGGGGAGGTGAGAAGTCAAGGGGCTAGGGGAGGTGTGCATTGCGAGGCTTGTAAAACAAAGCGAGCGGTGCCCGTTACGAGGTGTTTAGGCTACGCAATGAGGGAAGTAAAGAAGGGGTTAGAAAATGTTGCGCATGTGTACATTAAAGAGGAGTTTTTAATTGTGCGGAGGGGGTTGGTTTGGTTTCAGGATAGTTTTGGTAGGGTGTGGGTTTGGTAGAGTATAAGGAGATAGAGGGAATTAATACGAGAACCAACTTGAGTAGGTGTAAATAAAATGAGTTTATAGGTTGTGGAGTGGGATGAACCAACTTGAGATGAATATCTTGAGGTAAGTGTGGAGGGGGAAAGTAATTGTATAGGAAGATAATTTATTAGAGTAAAGAGAACATGGAGGGTGGGAAGTAAGTTAGCGAAAATATAGAGGAAAATTTTAAAGGCGTTTTAAAAAGAAAGGAAGAAATGGGGGGGAGGCAGAACCATACACAGTTCTGACTGATAGTAAGAGTTGGACCATCCCACTTCTTTACTTGCATATAGTACAGCACATCGTGATTCAAGCTACTCTTTGTAATGGTCAAACCAAGAGTAGATAGAAAAAATAGCATTATCATGGCAATTCTAAGTACTGCGCAATAGATGGAAATCACGAGCTTGAAGGAGTAGCCGGTTGGAACAATAGGAAAATCCCAAAATGGTGATCTTCTTGCCCAAGACCGTGTTAAAAATCTTCTTCCACAATGGATGGCCAAGACTCTTGAGAAATGGCTTCACCACCACGACTATCAAAGGGCTACTATCCATGGACTTCAGTGAAGAGAAGGCAACCATAGTCAGGACTTCGATGAAGTCACGTAAATGCAGAAGGAAGACAAGGTAGACAAGGTGGCATGTTGTGCAAAACCCTTCCCTCTGTTTGTGTTCTCTCTCAGTATACAAATCCTAGATCAAAGTAAAGGAGGGGCTCTCTATCCAACCATATCGCCCTCGTATATGCTAGACAATCGTAGTATGATAGGAGGATATACTGATCATCCTTCAACTTTGACATTCTCAAGGTCCGATCATCACGTTGGATTTCTGTGTCGTTCCCACGAGTATAGATTATGATATATTCAGTCACTAAGACATAGTCGCCAAGACCCCATAAGCTGTGAAGATAGTGGGAGAGAGGGAAGGAGTCTCACTTGTGGCTTTCTCACAATCACAATGGGGGAATACACACAAAGGTGGAGGCTGAAAACAGTTTTCCTCTTCTTAGTTGTGAAAGCCAAAAGAACTCTAGTACAAAGAAAAATAGAAGAACCCTATATGTGGGTCTCAAACCAAACTCAACTAACTAAGGTGGCTTACTAAATGAGCCACAAACTAGAGTAGATAAGGATAGCTGTCATCCAGCTATTATTTGTGGGCGGTGTACCAACCGCATCTCCAGCTAACAAGTCGGTGACATAAATGCACAACAGTCACCCTGGCATATCGCGAGTGGAGCTCGATATCTCAACACTCCCCCTCGAGCTCAATCCCAATTCCTGCACACCAAGCAGGTCTCTGAACTTGCGCAGCTTCTCTGCGCCCAATGCTTTCATGAATATGTCAGCTACCTGATCCTCTGTGCTAACATAAACTAGATCAATAAGACCTAGTAAAACCTTCTCCCGCACATAGTGATAATGCACCTCAATGTGCTTTGTTCTAGCATGAAAGACTGGGTTCTTTGCCAAGTGTATACTGCTCATGTTGTCACAATAAATGACAACCGGCCCATCTGTAGACTGATGCATATCATAGAGTAGCTTATGCAACCAAGCTACCTCACATGCAGCCATTGCTGCACCCCTGTACTCAGCCTCTGTGCTCGACAAGGCAACTGTAGGCTGTTTCTTGCTGCTCCAAGTGACTGCAGCACTCCCAAAAGAGAACACATATCCATTGGTAGATCGTCTATCAGAAATACTACCAGCCCAATCAGCATCAGTGTATCCATGCAACTGTATCTGAACCCCAGCCTCATAAAATAGTCCATACTGCAATGTGGACTTCACATACCTGAGTATGCGTCTAGCCGCATCCAAATGCAGTTTCCTTGGAGCCTGCATAAACTGACTTACCAACCCAATAGCATAGCTCAAATCTGGCCTGGTAATAGTCATGTAAATCAAACTTCCTACTATGCGTCTGTACATAGTAGGGTCTTCTAGAAGCTCACCTGCATCTGCGGTCAGCTTCACATTCTGCTCCAAAGGAACTGAAATAGGCTTACAGCCTGTCATCCCATATTTGGACAGCATGTCCAATCCATACTGCCTCTGCAAGAGCTGTATCCCACTTGGTGATCTAATCACCTCAATGCCCAAGAAATAACGCAGCTCTCCCAAATCCTTCATCTCAAACTTTCACCTCAATAGCATTTTCACATGAAGGATATCTTCATCACTATCACCTGTGATGATCAAATCATCAACATAAATGACAAGCAGCATAATCCCTTTCTCTGTTTTTCTCACATAGAGTGAGAAATCTGCCTTGGAAATCTTAAAGCCAATAGTGACAAGATACTGTCCTATCTTGTCAGACCATGCTCTAGGTGCTTGCTTCAAGCCATACAAGGCTTTCTTCAACTTGCAAACAAACTCAGGATGAATAGCATGAACATAACCTGCTGGCTGCTCCATAAAGACCTCTTCTTGCAAATCACCATGCAAGAAGGCATTCTTTACATCCATCTGATGTAAAGACCATCCCTTTGATGCAGCCATAACAATGGCTGCTCTTACGGTTGCTATCCTTGCAACCGGGCTGAAAGTTTCTTCATAATCAATGCCATATGTCTGTGCATACCCCTTGACAACTAATCTTGCCTTGTATCTATTCACAGAACCATCTGCATTGTGCTTGATCTTATAAACCCACTTACAGCCAATCGCATTCTTGTCTTTAGGCAAAGGCACTAATTCCCATGTAGCATTTGCATCCAAGGCATCCATTTCTTCATCCATGGCTTTCTCCCATTTTTCATTTCCCATGGCTTGCTCAAAAGAAGTGGGTTCTGGTTCCTATATCACTTTGACCATATAGGCATAGTGAATGGCTGTAAATCCATCATATTTCAGCCTATCCACAGGATACCTAACCCTGGTAGACCTGCGCAAAATAGGCTCACTTCCAGGTGCTCTCAAAACATCCCTGGTCTTCCTTACTCCAGGTGTAACAACAGAGGGAATACCCAACTCATCATCAATGCTCTGTTCAGAGCCACTGGATTCACCATCCACACAAGAGTGACCTGCATTCACATCAAACATGGGCTGATGTACCTTCTCTTTTCCTTTTCGTGATACCTGCGTACCACTATCTGCATTGCTTTGAGGAGATTCTCCTGATCTCAATCTACCTGTCCATGGCGAGGTATGTGAACCACTACTAGAGGACACTGCAGGTCCACTGATATTTTGTGATTGCTGCTGTGAATTCTGTGCAGCGTTACCATTTTGTGCATCTACATCAATCATCACATTTACTGGTTTATACCAGCTGCTCATCTCATCAAAAACAACATCTCTGCTCACTGTAAACTTACGAGTAGAGGGGTTATAGCATCTATACCCTTTCTGCTGCAGAGAATAACCAATAAAGACGCACTTCTCAGCTTTTGGATCCAACTTGGACCTCAACTCATCTGGCACATGGACATAGGCAATGCAACCAAAAATTTTCAAATGAGAAATATCTAGTTTCCTACCAGTATACATCTCCTCTGGCGTCATGCCATGTATTGCTGCAGTGGGAGTCCTGTTCATTATATAAACTGCTGTAGCACCAGTATACATCTCCTCTGGCGTCATGCCATGTATTGCTGCAGTGGGAGTCCTGTTCATTATATAAGCTGCTGTAGCAACTGCTTCAGCCCAATAATAATCTGGTAGATCTTTTTCATTTAGCATAGCCCGAGATACCTCTCCAATATGCCTGTTTTTCCTTTTTGCAATTCCATTTTGCTGTGGGGTATGACTGCATGAATATTGCTGCTTTATACCATGCTCCTGCAAGAACCTTGCAAACTCATTTGAGAAGTACTCTCCCCCTCCAGCTGACCTTAGGCATTTTATTTGCAGGCCTGTTTCTTTTTCAACCATAGCTTTGAAAGCTTTGAAGTGCCCAAACACTTCACTTTTCTTTTTCATAAAATACACCCAAAGTTTTCTACTGAAGTCATCAATAAATGTGACAAAATAGTGACAGCCTCCAATAGATGCAGCTTTAGTAGTCCACACATCAGAGTGGATTAATTCCAATGGCTTTTTACTCTCTTGAACATGCCTAGGAAAAGGTTTCCTTGCCTGTTTCCCAAATTGACAGGCTTCACAAACCTTGTGCATTTCTGCAACCTTGAATTTAGGCAATCCTGCAATAATATTTTGGGCTTGCATTGATTTAAGTCACTGTATATTAACATGACTAATGCGTTTGTGCCAGATATGAATATCTGCAACTACACCGGTCCCATGTGCAAACATTGCTGCACTCAATACAGGCATGTCTGCATCCAACGTAAACATCCTACCCTTCTTCTTTCCTTTTGCTATCAAGCGACCATTATTTTTCATATCCTCAACAAAGCATCCATGAGGATTAAATCTGACCTGCAAGCCCTGCTCAACCATCTGACCAACAGAAACCAGGTTCTTGGTGATGTTCGGGACATGAAATACATCAGACAAGTATTTCTTTTTCCCATCCTGCATAGACAAAGGAATTTTGCCAATCTGCGCAATAGGATGTGCAGTATCATCACCAGTCTCCACAAATCCTGGTTTTTCCATTTTCCTTGCATCCTGCATCCATTCAGCATGACCTGTCATGTGGTTTGACGCACCTGAGTCAACATACCACACATCATTGCTTTCTTCTGCACTTGTCACAGAATTTGTCATATGCTGCACCATAAACAAATGCTCATTTCTGTCATCACCCTGTCTACTAGAGGATGCATAATTGCCTTGCTGCAATTTTCCATTCATAATGTCATTCTGCTTTTTGTAGCAGTCTTTAGCCATATGCCCCATTTTACCACAGTAGTAGCATTCAACATTGTTGTTTGCATTTTGGCCTCTCTGCCATCCACCACGACCTCTTTGGCTCCCCCTGCCTCTAGAGTTACCACGTCCTCCTGCATAGGACTAGTTTTCTTGCATTTGCTGCATATTCTGATTTCTACCACGGCCTGCAGATCGGCCTCCTCTACCTTTGCCTCTACCTCTGCCAGCATTTGAGTAGAAGACAGTTTCTTTTGAAGTTCCTGCTGAAGAAGATGCACCACCATTTCTCTGCTCTTCAGAAATTAGAAGAGCAGTCAACTCCTCAAAATCAGGAAATTTTTCACGGACGGCAGTGGATGTCCGAAACTGTGCATAATCCTTTCCTAGACCATTCAAGGTCACAGAAACTAAATCGTCATCATCCACTGGCGACCCAATGGAAGCAAGTGCATCCGCAATTTTCTTCACCTTCATGTGGTAGTCATTGATGCTCATATTTTCTCTCTGCACATTGTGCAGCTCCTGCTTGAGCTGCATTTTCCTGGCTTGCGTATTTGTGCTATACATTTTTGCCAAAGTATCCCATGCCTCCTTTGGCGTACTTGCATCCTGAATATGCACAATCATGGAGTCCGAAATGCTGATCGACAGCCAGTACATAACTTTCCTGGCTCTCTCATGCCATTCTTTGAATGCCTGCATTTCCTGTTGATTGGGAACATTAGGAAGAACAGGTTCTTCTTCATTTCCTGTAATGAACTCCCAATAGCCTTTTCCCATTAAGAAATTCGTCATTCTAAACTTCCATGCCTGGAAGTTGTTCTTGTCAAGCTTTTCAGTGACAATCTGTGAAAGAGAATCAGATGCCATTACAGAACACTGCAAAATATTCTGTCACTGCAAAAAACACAGCTTTTGCCTCACACAGGCAGATCTGCAAAACTGACGAAAGTGGTATTTCACCACACAGTCACTTCCTAGTGACGATTTTGCATCAACAGGCAACAAGTATGAATTTGCAACTCCCAATGTCTCTGCGCATAGGCATACGATGCAATTTCTGCGGTAACTTTTCACCGACCTGCAGAACAGTGGTCGCACAACAAAAACAGGGCCTTTTTCTGAGTGCCTGCAGAGAACTTCCGCCTCCAAAACGGGCCCCGAAATGATCTCGAATCAGAAAAATAAAGTCAACAAGGGCTTCGGCCTTTCCCGCAGCATATAATGCCCTCTCGCCACACCGCGAAGGGCGTCTCAATCTGAGACAGTGCACTCTTGCACTTCCGGCTGTGCTACCTGTAGAGATTTGCTCCCAAACTCGAAAAAGGAAAGCAACACTGGTCCTCTTATCAGGACACTGCGAACTTGGTTTGCTTTCTTGAGCTCCTTACCACGAACAAGGCTCTGATACCATGTGAAGATAGTGGGAGAGAGGGAAGGAGTCTCACTTGCGGCTTTCTCACAATCACAATGGGGGAATACACACAAAGGTGGAGGCTGAAAACAGTTTTCCTCTTCTTAGTTGTGAAAGCCAAAAGAACTCTAGTACAAAGAAAAATAGAAGAACCCTATATGTGGGTCTCAAACCAAACTCAACTAACTAAGGTGGCTTACTAACTGAGCCACAAACTAGAGTAGATAAGGATAGCTGTCATCCAGCTATTATTTGTGGGCGGTGTACCAACCGCATCTCCAGCTAACAAGTCGGTAACATAAATGCACAACAGTCACCCTGGCATATCGCGAGTGGAGCTCGATATCTCAACATAAGCATCCAAGACAAGCCAACTAGGAGTAGTACTTTCGAGCAATTGAGTGAGAAACCTGTTGTTCCAGAGCAATGTCCTTTCTGAAGGGGTATTGTAGCCATAGAGTAAAGTAGGCTCATATGGTCAAGCCCGATACTTTACTCTCTTCTAGGTCACGACCCATTCTAAAGTGGATACACAGTAAGTGACCTTATCATTATAAACGATAAGGGCTCAACAACTTGCTTGGATCATTGCGAGCTACTGATACTCCATTGGGCTACTGCATTCATTTAAGTCGATCAACTTATGCTAATGATTAGTCACCCAAGTTTTCGATTGCAGTTTAGAGACTAAAACCTCTGATAATAGCACAAAGCTAAGGAAAAGAAAGATCTATGGTTCCCATGGAGTTTTGGCTGAGCATAGCTCCTCGCCAACGTCCTCAAGCCTTAATTCATGACCTTCCAGCACACAGTTATCATATATCCAATGGCGAAATACCTTAGGCAGCTCCACCGTTCAAGTCCTCTGCATCCTTGCTTGTTATAGCTAGTAAGTCACTAGATGATACGAGTATGAGTAGAGTACATAGTTTGGATGCTCTTTCGCACAATCTCCAGTTTGGATGCTCTTTTGCACAATCTCCCACAGCTTGCTCGACACTCCTTCAAGTCATGACAGTCCTCTACAGTGGGAAGCATATGTGCATTGGGTGGATGCCAATCTCGATAGAATGTTGGGATGAGGTTGAGCTATTCAAGTCTTCATGAACTGTGTGGGAGTTCTCTCCTCTCAATTCTTGTGCTAGGTAATGGAGTATTGTTCCCTCTAAAATTAGTCACTTGATTTCAATGCAAGTACTTCGTGCAAGCCTTTTATTTTCTACTTATAGAAAATTGTCATAAGATTTTGGACCATCCTCCATTCATAAGGCCATGTGAGTCCTTTCTTAATCTGCCATGAATTCTCTCAGTGGTCCCAACAAGCTTCATCCAAGTGTACTTAGTCCTCTCTAATAATGGTTCAAGGGATATTGTGGATCCAAGTGTTGGTCCAATGGATATTTTGGTATCCAAGGTCCGATGAATATCCCATTAATACCACATTATATTCCAATGAAAATGTTTATAACCTCACTTATGCCATTGACATTCATAAGGATCCTCCCATGACCATGGGCATGCATGGTTGGTCATTATCTAATCAGGGGAGTTCATGTATCTTTTCATTATCAAACATGTCGAGTATCTTTTCTAAGTGCATGCTAATAATCAAAATTCATGGCAGATATTCGATCATTGCCAAAAGCAATAATTCTCCCATTGAGTATAAATGTCTTTAGTGTTCAAGCATACACATCGTCATCCACCAACCATCACCTTAAGGACAATGATTTCCAAGGGGATGTGTGTGTGTGTGTGTGTGTGTGTGTGTATGTGTGTGTGTGTGTGTGTGTGTGTGTGTGTGTGTGTGTGTGTGTGTGTGTGTGTGTGTGTGTGTGTGTGTAGAAGACATTACAACACCCCTTTTTATAGTAAAGAGAAGACAATTTAAAGTAGGAATGAAAAAAGTTTAATGACAAACTTTAAAATAGATAGAAAATCCACTATGAATGAAGTAGCATCACTGGAGGGTGAACATTTTTTTATGAAAAAGGGAAATGTGGGAAGTCAAGCTTTGATAAGTCGAGCTTTGATAAGTCGTTGGCAACATCATTTTTATTGAAGAGGGGAATCGGCCTACTTGCCACCATCCAACAAGAAAATATCGTAAGAACCATTTTAACTTTGATTGGGAAGACGTGTCATAAACACTCCTCCCTTGTTATTGGGGTCACAATAAAATAAGCACTTAACCATGGACTTAAAAAACTCAGTGTAGGTGTAAATCATATGAGTTTACAGGTTGTGGAGTAGGATGAACCAACTTCAGATGAATACCTTGAGGTAAGTGTGGAGGGGGAAAGTAAGAATATAGGAAGATAATTTATCAGAGTAAAAAGAACATGGAGGGTGGGAAGTAAGTTAGCAAAAAATGATAGAGGAAATTTTAAAGGGGTTTTAAAAAAAAAAGAAGAAATGGGAGGGAGGGCGGGGGAGGGGGGGGGGGGGCAAAACCCTTAAAGGGACATTATAAAGGGAAACATATATATAGAAAATGGGGAGGGAGAAACAGAGGAGGGGAAAGGAACTATATATGTAAAGAGAAGGGAGAGGGAGGGAAAAATCAAACAAGGGAAAAGGCACTAAATAAGTTAAAAAAAGAAAGAGAAAGCAATGAGAAAGGCAAATAAAGAGAAGGAGGATATATAGATAAAGAGGGGAGGGAGGATAAATGCATAGAGAAGGGGGGAATTATAGATAGAGAGGGGAGAGGGGGGGTGGGGTTGAAATTAAATGAAAATATCGGGGAGAGATAAACATATAAAAGGGAGGGGGGGGGGGGGGGGGGAACAAGTAAATAGAAAAAGGAAGGAAAGGAGAGGGAAGGGGGGGGGGATTAAAAGACCTGAGAGTCGAATTTGGTGAAAAGGTCGAGAGGGGATCGAGGCTCAAATTCCAAATCAAAGAGCAGAGGTGCAAAGGGAGGGTTTTGTGTCAAAAAAATCGAGCGTGACCATCGTAGACGAACTGTGCAGGGAACTAGGAAAGGCAGGAGGCAGGCATACGGGACTCTTACACGAGTGCAGAGGCTGAAGGACAGGCCACGAAGCGAGCATTAATATAGAAAGCATAGTGGAGCATGGGCAGTAGAGTGGAGCATAGATGGAGGAGGCAGATTTTGCAGAGGTGGCATGCAGCAAAAGGTTTTGTATGGGCCATGAAGCTTTTGGAATATATCTACCACCGTCCTTCTCGCTATCTCCCACCACCTGCATTTATTTTTGCCGTCTCACCTTACCTTAATCGTAAATCATACAAAATTTATCCCTCTTAGCTGACCTTAATCGTGCCTCCACAAATTCTAATAGCTATTTTCCAACATCGTGGGCACCTACTGCTGAGCATACTTTTGTAAGCAATATGTGAACACACACTACCACATCATCACACCTTGTGACATCATCATTTTGATGACATTTGTTTGGGTCTGAAGAGTCCTTAAAAAGGTAAAAATAAAAAAGGTAAGTGGAGTAAAATAGTGTTTGCTCATAAGAGCAATGAAAAAGGCCGGGGGGCATGATGCCTTAAATGTATTGTTTAGGAGGCGAGAGCAAGAGTCGGAGTTGTTGAGGGTCTTTAATTGAAGTGAGACATCCAAAGAATGTTTCTGAAAGGAAAATGGGAGAAAAGGAGAACCAAGTTAGATCAAGGAGTCAAAAAGCCAAAGAAAGGCCTTGATGACTTAAAGGTCCTGCAACCATCCAAAGTTGCAGGGGAGAGCATGTGTGTGTAGAAGACATTACAACACCCCTTTCCATAGTAGTGAAGAGAAGACAATTTAAAGTAGGAACTTGAAATGTTTAATGATAAACTTTAAAATAAATAGAAAATCCACTATGAATGAAGTAGCATCACTAGAGGGTGAACATTTTTTAATGAAAAAAGGAAATGTGAGAAGTTGAGCTTTGATAAGTCATTGGCAGCATAATTTTTATTGAAGAGGGGAATCTGCCTACCTGCTACCATCTAATAAGAAAACATGGTAAGAACCATCTTAACTTTGATTGGGAAGATAGGTGTCATAAACACCCCTCCCTTGTTATTGGGGTCACAATAAAATAAGTGCTTAACCATAGACTAAAAAAACTCGATGTAGGTGTAAATAAGAGGAGTTTATAGATGTGGAGTGGGATGAACCAACTTGAGATGAATATCTTGAGGTAAGTGTGGAGGGGGAAAGTAACTGTATAGGAAGATAATTCATCAGAGTAAAGAGAACATGGAGGGTGGGAGGAAGTAATTAGCAAAAATATAGAGGAAAATTTTGAAGGGGTTTAAGAAAAAAAAGGAAGAAATGGGGGGGGGGGGGGGGAGAACCCTTAAAGGGACATTATAAAGGGAGATTATATAGATAGAAAAGGGGGAGGGAGAAACAAAGGAGGGGAAAGGAACTATGTATGTAAAGAGAAGGGGAAGGGAGGGAAAATTCAAACAAGAGAAAAGGCACTAAATAAGTTAAAAAAAGAAAGAGAAAGCAATCAGAAAGGTAAATAAAGAGAAGGGGGAATATATAGATAAAGCAATTCGAGATCTGAGGTCAGGGTCAACTTGCCTGCCACCATCCAAGCGAAACTACATGTTAGAACAACATAGCTTCAAATGGGTAGACAGGTAATGCCTGCTTACCTGGCCTGCTTACCTCAGCTTGTTATCGAGTTTATTGAGGAACCAAACTACCTTCCAGATCCAAAAGCATAAAGTACTACATATGTTTGAAATGCAATTATTATCCTTATGAAACTATATAATAGAGAGGGAGCATATTGGGGTCCCTTAGGTAATCATAGTTTGAAGTAGTCATAAAAACATTAGTAACATTAGTAATTCATAAAAATATTAATACCTCATAAAAGAATTATGGGGAATGAGGATTTACTCAAATGCATGCAGCTATTAATACCAAAAAGAGTTAAACTAGTAGTACAAGCCATTGTGCTATTTTAGGAATTAACAATAAATGCACAATAATTCCCATTAGTGTTGAATGCCAAATAAAGGAGAATTATAGCTTAATACTTTGAAATAGAAATTAATGTGACATACCTTCTGAATCTCAAATTAATACCCCATAATTAAATGAAAATGTTATAAAATATACATACCACTTAGGGCATTTATTAAAGTACTACAATTAGAGTGCAATTATTCTTAAAAAATACATATGCTTTTATATATATATATATATATATATATAAGAGAAACTTGTGATTCTTATATACTAGGAGAATTGCTTGGTGAAACTTGAAAAGCCTATTAGAACTTGCAAATCATGATAAAAAACCACTATGTATAAGAATGCCTTTCACCAATTATATATTTACAGATTGGAGATCTAGTAGAATAAATAAACATATATAAAAGTATATAAAAGTGTGTGTGTGTGTGTGTGTGTGTGTGTGTGTGTGTACATAGATACACACACAGTGAAAACCTCCTATATGGTAGAAAAGGCCCATTGAACTTGCAAAACCTATTAGAACTAGCAATAGCATATAAAAAACCACAATGTATAAGAGTACCTTAACGAATTATATATTAAAAAAAAAGAGATCTAGCAAAATAGAGATGATAGCCGCCGCCACAACGACTAAGTATGCCTTAGGTTACATAACCGCCTGATACAATGAACCATCCATGATGCCAAAACTTCAGAATTTGATTGAAAAGCAAGCTAGTGCTTGTCTCATAACGTAGACTAGTACACATACTTGTGCTATGGACATAGCACACGCATTATCCAGACCAGCTATTGCACGACTTGCCTGTGTTTGAGTGCCAACAACAAATTAGCTGGCACACACAGAGATGAGATAACCATGCGAAAGAATAGCGTATGTTAACTGCCAGTACAAAAACATGTTGAGTAGACTAGCATAACCAAGTTACAATGGTACCATCATAGCAGCAACTAGCTTGAGTAATAGAGGTGCCTCACCACCATACGTACGCAAAGGAGTGCAGAGCTGGATGAGTCTTGAATAGCACAAGAGTCCACAAGAAGCTAAGGTGTCAACAAAACATGCTACCATGCTGCTGAAAAGTGCCGCCAGTGTCAATACAAAACAACTCGTAGTAAAGCGGCCACACACTTAGAACACAGCCACCAAATGCCTTTACACAAGCGTAGAACCATATTTTGATGAGGTCACAGGACAACCATCTTACCTCAAACCACGTATGCACAAAGAGCTTACTGTGTAAGCAAGTAGGGGGATTAAAAAAAAGATAGGAGATGGCATTGTTCCTAGGTGCGCATAAACAAACAATATGAACCAACCTATCATAGAGAAAGGATTGCATTAGAGACATGCCGTAGGGATTTGTAAACTTCAAGCTGAGCATTATTAGGATTGCGAACTCAAAGTCTAGTCGCAGTATGTAGATCAGGCACCAGATAAACAATTACCAAGATATAACCTATGCACATGAGTATGTGTTCTCAAATCCGCCAACAAAAAATCATAGAGCTTAGATACCATAGGAACAAACGTAGCAAATGACCAAGCCAGTTCAACCTCTAACTTGGGAAGTTGCCATAAGTATGTGAAGCTTGCAACAAGTGCTACTACTGTTAAAGAGCTCGAAGCACACCCCCTTGAGCAAAAGACCCACACAGTAAAGGAATTCGTGATGCAAGGAGTCCAAGGTACAGAGATTGTCCAGTCTGTCCCTTCATGCTTAGCAAACGAAAGAGACAAGTTCCATATCTCGGTGGGTTTCTTGAGGAATCCACTAGATCCCGAAGAGACTAAGTCACATGCACCAACCCAAACATATGCCATAGAACATGCACCAACCCAAACATATGCCATAGAACATGATAACCTTACAATAGAAGTCTATAATGCCATATATCATATTCAAAACACTACAATTTACCTTGACTCTACATATACTCCAGTCAAAGGGAATTTTCATTTATAAGTGAAAATGGAGTCAGTATTTTGTTACCGCCATGCTCAAATTAATCTTTAAATTAATGGCATTTTTGTGACTTTGATATCACTCATGTTACCATTGTGGCAAGAAGGGCCACATGAAAAAGGATTGCTACAAGCTGAAAAGAGAGAAAAAGGATAAGAAAAAGAATGCAAATTGGGGTGCAAATAATATGGAAGAGAGTCCAAGGGAGGACAAAGGAAAAATGAAGATTGAGGAGATTAATGCAGTCACTGATAATAGTGACAATGATATTCTCTTCATGACTAGTCTACCTGTAGACTTGCTTACTACTTCAGATGATGCATATTCCCAAGATTGAATTTTGGATTCTGGTGCTTCATTCCATGTTACTCCTCATAGGGAATGGTTCTCCACTTATGACAGTGGAAAGACAGGTTGTGTGCATCTTGGAAATAACTATGCATGTGACATAGTGGGAGCAGGTGACAAAGTTTTCTTTTGCAAATGGGTCTGTATTTATTTTGAAAAATGTGAGACATTTGCCTAGCTGACCAAGAGTGTCATTTCAATGGGTTAGCTAAATGATGCTAGTTTTCAGACCACCTTTGGCTTTCAGAGTTGGAAAATTTAGAAGGGCTCTATGGTTTTGGCAAAAGGTTCCCAGTAAAAAATAGCATATGCACCCTCAAACAAGGCCTCACACTAACACTCCAAATGCAAAAAAACTATCAATATTTTTCCCATTATGATTTAGGGTCCTACAAACTTTGGCCCCATTCCAACCACCAATGCTCAACATTGCCATGAAATAGCAATGTTGGTGGATGCACAAGTGTCCCAATGCATGCCAGTAGGGTTTTCAATAAAAAAATGCATATGCCAAGACCTTTGTAAGGGACCAAATTTGAAAAAACGCTTGGTAATATAGTCCCCCAAAGGAAAACCAATTCTTGTCATGGATTTGGCCTTACTTGATGAAAATTAAGCGGGACTATGTGATTAAAAAAAGCATCCACAACCTAAAACAAGGCCTTCTGCTAATCCGAATGAAAAAAAAACCAAGAATTAATATTTATACCATGGTGATTTAGAGGCGTACCAAAGGGCGACAAAGGGGCTTTTCCACCACCTTGCAAAGAAAAGTTTGTCCCATCAAACTTTTTAATGTTGAAAAACTCCTTTTTAGACATGGAAGAGGATGCCATGATGCCACCGAGATGGTGCACAAGTTGCTCATAGGCATAAATCATGACATAAGGGAGAACCTCTTGCAAGAATTTGCAAGAATTCTCTAGGGAGAGGGAAAGTTCATGTCATAGATGCTCTTCCACATGAGGCAGAATTAGTATCATAAAAGCTAACTCCAAAGGTTCCATGACTCTAGCCTCTGATGTTATTACAAAAATCATAGCATGATGGATTCATGAGGCAAAAGGTTCATCAACCGCATGCTGCATTTGAGACAGTAATGGAGGAATTTTGGCACTAGCCTGAAAAGAAAAAGGACCGGGCTTCAAAGTCATTGAGATCAAAATTGTTGGTGCCAAATGAGCATGATTTTGACTCTTATTTGATGTTGATAAAGATTTATCAAGTGCTTAAATCACGAAAAGATCAAATACATAGGGTAGCAAGACATAGGAAAGGCAAGCCTACTTGGGCCCACATGGAATATTGGAAGAAAGTAGGGAAAGAGATGAGAAAGGAGCCAAAAAACTATGACCAACAGTGGGGGCTAGCGGTTGCTAGGGTAGCTAAAGTGTCCCAATCCCAATTAGATTTAGGAGATAGGGATGACTTTAATAAAGACTTTGTAAGTTCACTATTGTTCGTCTTCTTGTGGCATCTAAATCCTTTGAACAAACATGTATTCTGATTACAGTTGCACGTATCAACATGGTATAGAAAAACTCTCAGAGTGGATTAAACAAAATAGGGAATTTCTCCCCTTTGTTGATGTAAACTCTTCAAACTAGACATATTTATTTTCAATTGCTCAAATTGAACAAGTAGAAGATGTACTAATGTCTAACATAAGTGCTTATTAAACATCAATGATGAGGACAATGATGATGATGACTAGGCCGTTATATACGTCATAAAGTAATGATGAGTGGGTTTTTGTACTTGGCTAGGAAGTAGTGATGAATAGGTAAAATTTTGTATACAAGCCTACAATTTTAATGTCACAAAAAATGTAATGTAATACATACATATATACAAATGGGCAGATTAGGGCAAGGCCAAGCCTTAATCTTCTTTGGAAAGATTTTCCTCAAAAAAGTGTCAATGTTATCAAAAAAATATATTTTATAAAATTAAGAACATCAATGGACCATCCATATAATCATCGATAATGTTCTCAAATATCTCAGCATTGGTCTAAACATCAAAACATCCATTGATATTAGCATCAAAAAATAGTGTTACATATATCAATGTATTATTTTCAAAATTTATGTGGATATATCTATCAAAAACCAAGGTCAAGTACAAATTCTAATAGATTCTTATACTAATGCTAATATCCAAGTTTTTCCAAGTTACATTTATGAAAAAAATCCTTTAAAAAACATAAAAAAGGAGTAGCATTTCAATATAAAATGTCATAGTCAATAAAATAAAACCTCATTCAAACCCTAAGTCAAATAGCCAATCAATGCATTTATTGATAGTTTAGTAAGCTTAGGTGTTTCAAAAGACTAGCACATTTATTAATAGATTAGTAAGCTTATGTGTTTGAAAAGTTGATTCCAAATGTACTCGATGTCATCTCTACTATAGTGATTATTAGAGACCATAATATAGTTGATGTACCTAAATGTATTATAAAAATTTATAAGTACTATTCTTCAAAGTCTAGCAAGTTTTCAAATAAATTGTAACTCATACCATGCAAAGTATAAGCTACAATATATTGGTGAGCATGAGTACCCTATGGGGATACCGTTTTTTGGGTGGACTATGAATGTATCACTTTGAAGATAGGTCCAACACCCACTCTATTAATATCAAGGTTCCTTAGAAATCACAAGCATAGGGTACTTTTTAAAATACTCATTTGGACCAGTGAGTTGGGGAGTTATGGCGTACTCGTTTTTAAAAAGCAATAATCTTGGCTATTTCCACTATATTTGAGAGAAGGCTATCAATTCCTTTAATGAGAATGTCTTATAAACAAAGAGTAATGTTAGTAAGGGAATGTCTCATAACAAAACATTTGTAGTCCAATAGTTAGGATGATTGCCTTCCAACAAAGAGTAACGTTGGTAACAAAGATGTGATGGATTGTTTAAGGGACACTAATTGCCAAGTCAAAAGAGAATTTGCATATCCAAAATGGAAATGTATGTATTTTGAGCAAACTAAAAATAATATCTTATTTATCATGATATATCTCCTTAAAGGTATTGTGAATATCATTTAGAAATAATGTGATTAGATTGGTGATATAAAAGAAATGCCTTTTGATGCACTCATAATCTCCCATGAAGAGACCTGGTGGGATTCTAGCCTCTAAGGCTCTTCTAAAACTTCCTGGCATTACTGACCATGTAAAAAAGGAAGGGGAGACTCTTCTCTCGGTGCCCTACACTCCTTGGTGTCCCACTGCAAATGCTTTATGGGGACACATACATAGAGCCAAATCCTCCATGAATCCCAGGGAATGTGATTTGGGTATACCATCTTGAACCCCAAAAACACTACTCCACATGACCTACAACCTTGACAAGATGAATTGGAATATGCATAAGTATACCATCTGTAGACCTAGACAACCTGCCCCTAGCAAGAATGTCAAAGGCCAAGGAATACCTATTTTATCCATTTAGCCCTATGACCTAAGGTGGGATCTCTAATCTTGTAAAGGCCCCAAGCCAAGTAGAGCGAGCTTGAGGCCCATCACCTGGAAGAACCCAATCCAAGTGTAAAGGCTACATCAATCTGCTAAATTCTCCCTACACATTCTTTGAGGTGATTTACTAGTTAGATTCTTTAATCATCTAAAAGTTTTTGTAAATCCTTCCATAAACCCATAGAGGAAGCAAGACCTCTCTCCCATCTAGACCATTGAATACAGTGAAAAGTACTAAGTGGTCTATTATTCCACATGACAAGCTACATATCATTCTCTTCCCAAGAGGAAGGGGCAATCTCTAAAGGGTACTATTAAATCTAGACCAAACTTTAAATTTAGAAGCCATAAAAGGGGAGGAGGGAGCCTTGAGATAGGCTGAGCTAAAGATCCACCTAGCACTATATATCTAGTCTCCACCTATGGTGGAAGGAGAATAGGACTATATTTAAATGAAAAAATCCCTCCAAGTATCCCATCTCGGAAAAATTCCTTTGACCACCACCTTGCAATAATAAGGCTCTATTCTATAATTTTTTATCTATTATTTTGAGGCCTCCTATCTGGGCATATGATCAAAGTCTCGCAAAACCCCCTTGCTTTGGTGTTTGTTGAACCATATAGTCCATCCCAAAGAAACTTCCTTATCATCCTTTTGAGTTGAGTGATGCAATCCTTAGAATGGCACCAACAAGAGCATACAAACAATGTTGTGGCTACTCTCAATACACTTGGTTGACCACCACCACCCTAAAAGCAAGGTCAAGTTTGGATGAAAGAAGTTTCGTCCTGATACTCCCCACACTAGGTTAAGTTGATGTAGAGGAGAGATGCCCATACCAACTTGACAAGCCAAGTGTCTAACCAAATGCCCCTCTGAATCCAATTACAACCAAAATCAGCCCCCCAATATGGATTGTAAGGCCATTGGATTTATTCCAATTAACATGTGGACCTGACTCACAAAAAAATAAATCCAAGGCTGTCCTAAAAGAGGTGAGATCCTTGGAGTGGCATCCAAAAAAATAGCAATATCATCAACTAGCTCACTATCAAAGAGCTCCTCATGTTGTCTCAGGAGAACTCTCAGCCCTATAATGTCTAGCTGAGATCTCTTTAGCCACAAATAAATACAATGAGGGGGCAAGAGAACATCCTTGGAAAACTAATCTAGAAATCTAAAACCTCTCTCCACTTTCTCCTCTAATCAACACTTAGCTATGGGCTTACCTATACAAAGAGAAAACCCCTATGATCTAAGCATTTCAAAATCCAGACTGTAGATGGGTACCCCCCTAAAACCCCAATCTACTCTCCTCATAAGTGTTCTCAAAATCCAAAAGTAGAATGGTAGGGACTAGTGAGTCACCATAGCCCAATGTGAAGCCTCCAAAAAAGAGAAAATATTATTAAAAATGATTCTACCATGCACGACGGCCATATGCATATCATGAATAAGATCTAGTAGAATGGGCTACAAACACAAACTGATAGGTTTGGCCATATTTGTTCCTAGGAGAATGATGGGCCTCCATTGGGAAATGATAAATTTTAAGCCTCCCTTTGAGATAAGATGAATGAGACCCTATAAGTGAATCAAGCATAGTACTAGAGTCCCAAACACCCTATAAGGCTAAGTTACCATGGTCCCCAATCATGTCTCAAAAAGCAAATAAAAAAGAAAGTTACCATCCCATTTGAGGGCAAGAAGTGTAGTTTTGAATACCGGATTGCTGAAAGGTGCATCCATTGAGACTCTCATGTTTGGTTTCTCCAATACTAGAATACGATTCTAAACTTCATCATCTTTGGCAAGTGTGTCAAGACCTACTGCGAGAAGGGAGGCACAAAAATATGTAGCTATATGCAAGACAATATTTTTTAGATCTATCTACAAAAGTCCGTCAAATTCAATAAGCTAAGAAACACTTTCTCTGCCATGTCTTGAGCCAAGGGTAGAGAAAATTTGTGTTATTGACTCTACCTCCCATCTTAATCCAAAAGGACTCCCATGTGTGAAAGGCATACTATACTCCTTGATCTAAAAAATCTACTAGTGCGCACTTGATATAGCAAGACACTACTTAATCAAAGTATCTATAGGAATTTTTCTACACTTCCCTCTATAGGACTTCCAACTCTCATCAGAGTCTCATCTCCTGTTTGAGAATCTCATGTCTTCTAGTGGTAGCAATAGTATGATAAAAATTACTAACACCAGATAGGGCTATTGCCACATGTGGAGGGGATGGCATTCCACTTTGTAAATGAGATATCCAAATCTATAAAAGACCCTTTTTGAGGCCCTCCTCTACATACAATGCACCTAGAATGTTGATATTAGCAGAGTGGTTCCTTACATGAGGCTCAAAAATCATCAGAACCCTCAAAGAGAGATCAAAGGTAGTGCATATTGAGCCACATCTATTTAATGCCCAATCATCAGTCATCTATCAATCCATGCATGGATGGCATCTGCAACATTCTATTTGTGACCACAAGAATAGGAGCAAATGAGGCAGAGCATAAAAGGCATCATTTATCCAAGTATATATGCCATGAACCTAAAATAGCATCCCAAGCTACTCTCTCCAAGGAGTGAATTACGCATTCTCGTCCCCCCTTTTTATCTACAGGAAACTCCACCATGCTAAAATCCCCTCCAATAATCCATGAGTTTGCTATTGGGCCCATGAGAGAAGAAAGGACAAGATCTCCTCTATTGTCCTTCCAAACAAGAACACGACCTCGTCTATGGTTGAGGGCATATAGGTTGAGGAGACCAACCTTACACACCCCAATCAACAAAATGATCTATTGTGCTCTAGACGTTATAATGATACCATGTCCAACCATGATAGGAAGAAAGGAGTCCAAAATTGAATGCATGTCTCCCCTAGTGCCCAAAGCATATGACCTAAGAGCGATTCACCTAGGCTTGAGCAATCTCTGGCATCCAATTTGTGTTCTTGAAAAAAATAGTGTTGGAACCCCTAATAACACATGGATTAAGCTTATTATGAATGAGCTACCATTGGTAGTGATGTGATACACCACCCAAGCCCTAAATATTTTAGGTTTAAAACAATCCTCATCGCTGAGAGGAAGTAGGTTGAACAACTTACCTAATTTGGTGGAAAAAGCAACTCCCTCCTATGTGGCAGATCTCATGGAATAGTGTAAAGGAGGGAAACATAGAGGAGAAAGAGTGCCCAGCCCTATAGAACATGACACTCTATCAATACGAAGATCAAGAACTACATCATCAAACGTAGAGGGCACAAACTTCATCACTCCAAAATCATCCAGTGGGGAGAGGAGTTCCTAGGACTAATCCAAACATGGTGTTAGAGTGTGTAATATTCCCACTACAAAAAGGTAATGAGGCGTAAACCATCTCCCTCCCTCGATCCATGACTGAAGGCTAGAGAGTTAAGGTAGAATGGGATACTCAGATAGAAGACGAGGATTTGGAGTAGAAACTGAAGGAAAAATAGGTCTCATCAAGGCCATGCGTACTAGGAAATCCCTAGCCATAACCTAAGAGGGTTCAAGGGCATCACTAACCAGAAGCAAAAGTGGGATATCAAATGCCCTAATTGATGCAGGGTGCGAGGCTAGAGAAGAGACCTACAAGTTTGAAGGTGGTGGAGGAGCTACAACTCTAACCGCAACCCAATGGGGGGCAATAGGTGATGGACGCACTCTTAGTCCCAGATGCATTGTTGGTGCTAACGAATGGGAGACACCACTAGTATGGACATGAAATATGTGTTGAAGAAGCACTCTGAGGAGGGTTGCACTAGAAGACTTCTTGGGTCTTTTCTTCTTCTTTGGGAAATCTCTAGCAAAATGCACAAAGGTCTTGCAAATCCTACAATACTCCTACCTATAAGTAGTCTCAAGTCTCAATCAAAAGAGTGAACCATCCAAACATTGAAGCATAATGTGGTCATCTAGGATGTTACAGTTAGAAACAATGACCTGCATTCGCCTTCGTCATTTTGTGAAAGTAAAAAAACCAAGGAGGGGGGGGGATCTATGTGACCAAGCCAAAAGTAGCTCCAATGGTAGCAAGGAGTCGATGATAAACCTATGGGGAAATATATAAACAGACAAGTAACCCATCTATCCTCCTCTATAGGATCAGAACCCAATGTGAAGGCTAAAATGATTTTTCTCCTGGAGCCAACACCAAGGGGTGAGCCTTGAGCACTATGCTCGCGGCCTTAACAGAACTGAAAGCCACCTAGAAGAAGCAATATCCCAATTATTGAATGTCAAAAAGACTGGGAGTGAGTTCTTTAGGTAAGGCTGCATGCATCTAGCCCCTAGCTTGTGATCTGGAAGGGTGGGACCCGATAATGTGCACGAAAAGATGGTGGAGCTTTCTCTACTATTGCAACTCATCTTTTGAGAATATAATAGTTATTTACGATCAATGAAAGTGGTTGAAATTAGTTGAATGCATATTCATTCATCAATCCAGTATGGAGGCCAACTCAACCACAAATAAAGCTATAATAGTTCTTTACTCTATCAATGGAAATGGTTGATCAGATGAATGGATATCCAATCATCAATCAAGTGTGAAAGGCAAACTCAACCACAAATAAAGCTCCGTTAGGATGAAAGAATGAGTCTGAGAGGAGAGGTATATAGGGGTTGGGAGAGGCTCAGAGATGTTAGGAAGAGAGAAGAGAGAGTGAGGACAGGTAGAAGGAGATGCAAGAGATGAAGTTGGGGCGACTAAGAAGTGAGGTGGAGGGGCTATTAGTAGGTGAGCAAGGTGAAAAGGAGAGGAGGAGAGGGAGTTAATAGTTAAGGAGGGCTGGGTGGGCCAAGGAGTAGGTTACCAAGTAGGGGAGGCTAAGATGCAGTAGAGGAGCTAAATAGCAAGTAGCGGGAGGTTAGTGGTGAGCTAGGGGATTAGAGAGAGGGGAGAGGGAGCGAAGAGGACCAGCAGGGATGAGGAAGCTAAAGATGGCAGGCAAGGATGAGGGAGGAGAGGCGAGGGTAGAGAGAGAGAGAGGGGAGAAAAGAGAGTAAGTGGGAAGCAAGAGGGACAATTGATGGCACAAAGGAGAGGAGGGGGAAGGTGTGGAAGAGTGGGGGGGAGTTCGGAGAGAGGGAGGGGATATTAGGGAGGGGGGAGAGGGAAGCCCGAGGAGTGGGAGGAGGAGACACAGATGAGCAGTTCCTGTACTTCCTTTTTTAAAGAGGACATGTTTGCAATTCTATAATCCTTTGTATATTTGTAGCTTTTAGTGAATGAGATTCTTTACAAAGCTTTTCACTTAGTTGCCATGACCAACTATGGTTATGATGTTATGATGTCACTTAATTAAGACGTCACTTAAAATTTACTTGATACATGATTATAACTATGGAGAGAGAGATTCAATTTTTTACAATCAAATATTGGGTTAAATATGAGTATTAAGAAAGGCACTACTAGGTTGATTGGTATATGTTCAAACATTATCTTTAAGTGGATGATTCTTAACTTTGATTCCAAGAACATAATTTTGTAATTGCTATAAACCATATACTTTGTGTTATTGGATGGAGGTTTTTCCTAATTCTATAATGATTGATGCTCACTTTAAGCCTTAGAGAGATCAATGATGTATATGTTTCATCATTTTAGAATTTAACAGCTTCATATAAAATTGTTATGTAGTTGTGTGTAAGTATCTCTTTCCTTGCCTATAATACTAAGGACTTTTATAATGTATCTTGAGATTCTTAGCCTTTCTCACGTACATGAGAACTTATGGGTAGCCTTCAGACCCAAGATTAGCACAACATGATGCAAGTAGCTTAAGTACCTCTTAAAAACCTATATATATCTATATACATACATACATACATACATGCATGCATGCATGCACGCACGCGCACACACGTGTGTACGTACATACATACATACACACACACACACTTACATACATACATATACACATACATATACATACATACATATACATATACGCATACGCATACGCATACGCATACCTATACCTATACCTATACATATACCTATACCTATACATACACATATACATATACATATACATATACATATACATACGTACGTATACACACACGCACAAACTTTTTTTTTGGTACATACACACATACATACATGCATGCATGCATGCATACATACATAAATATAGATATATATGTATGTATGTATGTATGTATGTATGTTTAAATACATCTCAAAATTTTGTATAATATCTTGGGAATATTTGGGTTTATCACATACATGAGAACTTATGGTAGTCTTAAGACTGAAGATTGGCACAACACGATGCAAGTAACTTAAGTACCTATATATGTAAGCACAACAATCCTTCAGTCTATTTGCAAGAGTTGAATTAGCCACAACCATACACACACACACGCACACACACACACACGGTTCAACAATCACTCATTTTATTAATTATCATCATGTGGATGAAGCAAGAAGATGCACCTATATGCAATAAGATGTTGCAAGGGGAGGAAAGAGAAGTGAAATTGAATAGCTAATGCCTAAGAAAATAAGCACCTTGATTTTTTATGACACAAAGAGTGTGCAATAATGGTTGGGACATGCCTTTAAAGAGTTAAGCACAGGTGCAAGAAAGAATATGAGATATTTATTTAATAATGGCCTTGAAGAAACCATGCTCTAAGAGGCACTGCGTCAAACAAGAGAAAGATGATATATTAATTGTTGTGATGGGCATATAAGTCCATACAATTGCTTTTCAATCTTTTTCACCAAATATGAGGACCAAGTACTATTACTTTTACCTTACATCACATACTGCTATACGTATTTAATCTTGAATGGTCAGGTACACACACTTTGTAATATGTGATCATATGAATGAAGACTGGTCACAAATCTATAATAATTGTGTATTAAAAAAAAAGGTATCTCATGTATGTTCTACATTAACACATTCAATTAGCATATATGTTGTAGACAAGAAGATTAATCGAGAGTAACTCTAATATTTGTTTCCTATATGGAATTACTAGGTCACTATTGGACATATTAATATTTATTTTTTACATGGAATATTAGGCCATTGTGCAAAATATTGTAATGTTAAAATTAGTGGTGGCTAATGTATTAATTAGTAGGAGGATTAGGGGCAAATTTTCCTTCTAAGGTTTTTTTTCCTAAGCACAATTAGTGGTTGAGATTAGGATTGAGTGAGTTTTAACTCATGCTAGGGTCTACCTAGTTTTTTAGGAGTTTTTCATGTTGATAGCTTTTTTTGGGGGCAGTTTTTCCTTCTAAGGTTGTTTTTCCTAAGCACAATTAGTGGTTGAGTTTACGATTGAGTGAGTTTTAACTCACGCTGGGGTCTACCTAGTTTTTAAGGCTTTTTTCATGTTGACAACCTTTTGTACTATTTATTAAGAAAAAACGTACATCATATTCTATCAGCATATAGATGTTGTAGATAAGAAAACTAATTGAGAGTAGTTCTAATATTTGTTTCCTACATGGAGTACTAGGTCACTATTGGAATATTTGTTTTTTACATGGAATACTAGGTCATTGTGCAAAATAATGTAATTTTAAAGTTAGTGGCTAACATATTAATAAGTTGGAGGTTTAGCAGCAATTTTTCCTTCTAAGGCTTCTTTTCCTTACCACAATTAGTAGTTGAGTTTAGGATTGAGTGAGTCTTAACTCAACTAGGATCTACCTAGGTTTTAGGGCTTTGTCATGTTGGCAGCCTTTTATACTTCCATTCTTGCAACTTCAATTCAAGATTACTCTAGTGAAGATGGGAGCTGACCTGGTGGGAGTGGTTCTTGGTTCAGGGTTCGACCACTTGTCCAACTCTGCTTGCTTCAATTTTTTTGGGTGATATCAGCTCACAACCTTTTGTACAACCACCTAGATGTCCTTCTAAATCCTATACCAGCCAATTCATGCAACATTTTGTATACTTGTGCATTGTACTATCTCTCCAGTTATGCAAAAGTCTGTACAGGTCTTACCCACACGTACGACATTTTGTGAAGTATCTAAGCTCAACCCATGCTGTACTTTTACACATTTCATATGGATTTTTCTATATAAAGCTTGCTACACCAAGTCATACAACTATGCCATACACAGACAGTAACAGACTTTTGTTATTTGTTGATTATGTACCAAGCTTCAGAAACAACAGAGTGCACACCTTTAGAATGCCCACTATGAAAAGATCATGCATTTCTTGCCCAACTTACACGGTTTACAAAAAGTATGTTCATTGATGCTTGTCTTGAGAACAGATGACATTTGGCTTCCTAATTAGTTGGGAAATTCCCCCACTCTACATGTTAACACATAATTAGAAGACTGGGCAGTCAAAACTCACTATACAACGAGCTTCAAAGTGTTTTACTATACAATAGCACAATTATACTTTTGAAGTCAATCCATTAAAACAGAAAAAATCATTCTGGGTTGAAAATATAAATGACCAAATTTAATACTGATGTTAATTTCCAATTCCCACAGTATGGAGGAGTGGATCATTAGGAGCTGGACTACCTTGTGGGGGACCCATCTCCGCATCATGGAACTCGTGGAATGCTGCTTCAGGAGGTAGAGGTTGTGGACGTTGTTCTCCCTCCAAATGTGGCTCTTGTTGCAAGTTCCTTGCATGAGTATGCTCAACTGCAATCCGCCGCCTCCATTTTGAGTATTGCAAAGCAAATGCGTTGCTAATCATTGCCAGACCAAATCCTGAAAAAGATGCCAGTAGAACTGCCACAACCGCAGGCTTCACATGTATCTGAAAATATTGAAGTATCACATAAATTAGTGCACCTTTTCCAGAGACACATTTACATATTATTATGGGCAGATAGTCACTTTGTGCATTTAACCTTCAGCAATATAACCTATCAACGGACATTGAAACAAAAGATATGTCAACTGCAGAAGGCATAGCTTAACAAGAATAATTATATTAAAGGAAAACTCAAATGTGGCACACTCTTGATAGGGACCCTCGTTCATCCCCACCAAGAGAAGAGGCTTTGCAGATGGAAGCGCTGAATTACAGATTGTACAGAAGCATCGCCTTACACAGTGTTGTACGGATGACTATTGGGCTGAAGCTGATAACAACGATGGTGTTGGGTAGCACTTGAAGCTGGTTGATGGAGCAACAAATGTCGCACATTTCCAAATCTGTACTAAAGGAAGCAAGTGCAATTCATCTGCCAGAATTAGATAACCTACTCTCATACCACTAATGGGTGCAGGAAGCAATGGAGTGGAAATGGAATGCAAGAGCAAACAACAGCTGAGAGAACTCAAAGTACTTGTAAATGGATAATGAAGAAAGTACAAGTGTGGCCACTATATGGCCCTAATATAAATTGGTTGATCAACGTAAACTGGTTGACCAAGACTAGGACCAAATGCCCTAACTAGCTTACAAGGCCATACCAGAGCTAAGTAAGAAACAATATAACCACAAGCATTGACTTGGATGTGCTAGGAACTCTCTGAGCAGACCAAAATCACTATTGAAAAGACAATGGCGCCATCCATGGATCTCATAGTATATAGGGCATCCGAATGCATAGTGACTATCTATCTCAATATCCTACACAATAGGGCATACGACAGGGTGGAGTGGTCCTTCCTAGAGGGTACTATGTGGAGATTGGGTTTCTCAGATAGATGGGTCAAAGGAGTTTCAGTGCTTTATGCGGGGAGCTCTAGTCAGATGCTTATTGGAGGACACATGGGCGAGGCCTTTCCTCTCTCTCGCTCGGTCCGCCAGGGCTCCTGCCCACTCGCTCCCTTCCTCTACTGGTTTGTGGCAGAGGCTTCGGGCTACTACTTGAGATCACAGGTGGCGGGCCTCACAAGGTTGCGGCTCCCAATCAGACAAGAGGAGGAGCTGCTTGACTCGGAGTTTGCAAATGACATGGCCTTGTATGTTGAGGGCACCATAGCGAGTCTGGAGAGAGTCAGGGGCGCCCTAGCTATCTATTGCAAGGCCTCGGGTGCACGGATCAACTGGACAAAATCCATAGGCTTCTTCATAGGCTCTGAGGAGACAAAGAAGATCCATGAGTGGGGGAGTGACTTTGGCTTCAAATGGATACCGTGGGGCCAGACAATGAGATACCTCGGATGCCAGGTTGGTATTGACATTACAAAAGAGCAGCAAATCGCCTCGGTCCTTGAGAGTGTTTGGCTCAAGCTTCTCTACTGGAGCTCGGCCAAACTCTCTCTAGCAGGTCGCGCCTTAGTGGCAAACCAGGTCCTTGCCACGGCTCGGTATATCGCCTCCTGCAGGTGCTTTCACAAAGGATGCATTGGGCAGCTCCGACAGTTGGTTCAGAACTTCCTTTGGGCAAGTTCGGACGGCACGAGGAACACTAGAGCCCGAGTAGCTTGGCAGACACGGTGATCATGCTGCAGGCACTGGGAGGCTTGGGTATCATTGATCCGAAGATGCAGAGCAGAGCCCTCCTCTTGGGCAAGTTGGTGGTTCGTGACCTCACCCCAGGTGCAGAGCCTTGGAAGCTCCTATTACAAAGAAGGCTTCTAAGGAACACGGGACAGTAGCAGCCTTCACATAGATGGATCTTCTCAGAAGCCCCCCTTACAAGGAAGGGTTCCCCCTTGATGAGGAGCCTTCACAGGGTCTGGCGAAGACTGGCAGGGAGTCTGCCTAGATGCAGAGAGGAGTTTGAGCGTCAGCCCCTAATGTGGCACCTAGAGATCAGAGATCAGGAGGGGCGTATGCTCGGACAACTGACTCACGTTGGTTGGGCACAATGGGACAGTGGTCCGCCGGCTGGGTCCTTTGGCCGTTGGAGCAGATTACCCATGGAGGCAGAGGCGAAGCTTGATGCCCTAGCGCATCTGCGAGGGGCAAGACAGCGGATGTGCAAGATTGATGTAGCCATTCCTAAGTCTTGGTGGAAAGGACTTCGCGTATGGAGAGACAGCAGATGGTTGGGACAGTTTTCCTGCACTGGTGTTCCCTTGAGAATGTTGATGCAACGAGGCAGCACACACCCCGGCTTCTTCCGTGTAGGACCTGGAGGCTGTTTTTATGTCCAACTGATGAACATTCCACTCAAAATGTGCAGCCATTGCAATTACTAATCGGATGGTGGTCATCCGGGATGTAGGAGCGAATGTCTCCTCATAATCTATGCCCTTTTTCTGAGCATAGCCTTTAGCAACCAGCCTTGCCTTATATCTGTCAATGGAGCCATCTGGCTTCCGTTTGACCTTGAAAACCCATCGTGTGCCAATGGCATGTTTACCCTGTGGCAAGTCCACAACATCCCAAGTCTGATTTTTTGCAATGGACTGCAACTCATCGTGCATGGCATTCATCCAATGCACATTATCCTTTGCCTCTTCGAATGTGGCAGGCTCCTCCTCATCGAGGAGAGTACCTGCATATGCTGATTCCACTGAATTAGCACTATCCATGTGCCTTGCTGCACTGCGAGTCCTGCCAGATAACGGAGCATCAAGTTTACTCTCCCTGAGAGTCTGTAACAGCCAGTTTGGGACTGTTTTCGCTGCATGTATGTCTGCAATTTGTTGCTGCACCACCCGTTCCACTGCCTGTGGAGGGGGCAAGACATCCTGTGGCGGAACTGAAGCATCTGGAGGTTGCTGTAAAATCTGATTTGCATCAGAAAAATCAGCAGGGGAACCCAAGGCAATGGGTAGCAACCCCTCAAAGACATCCTCTGAAAAGACGAAGGCATTTGAAATTCAGCCTGAGTGTGACCTGAATTTTCAGAAAATATCACATCTCTACTTACTATGATTTTGCGTGTAGCAGGATTGTAGAGACGGTACCCCTTGCTTTCTGCACTGTATCCAACAAATATGCATTTGATGGCTTTATCTGACAATTTGTGCCTAAATTCAATTGGCACATGTGCATACACAAGGCATCCAAAGACTCGGAAGTGATCCACTGAAGGCTTCCTGTCATTCCAGACCTCATAAGGAGTTTTTGTTTTTAAAGCCTTAGTGGGAGCCCGATTCAAAATGTAATTGGCACACATCAAACCCTCTAGCCATTTTGCTGAGGGGTCAGCCTGACTGTGAGCTGATGCACAATATCCTTGCCTTTGAGAAAAGCATCAAATTCTGCAGATAGGTATTCCCCACCTCTATCCGTGCGCAATGTCTATATCTTGAGTCCGGTTTCATTTTCAACCATGGCTGAAAAGTGTTTAAACACCGTGAACACTTCAGATTTCTTTTTCAGCCCATAAACCCAAGTAAAATTGGAGTAGTCATCAATAAATGTAACGAAGTAGAGATGACCACCCAACGATGGAGTCCTCATGGGACCACAGACATCACTGTATATAAGCTGTAATTTGCTGACAGCTTTAACTAAACCATCCTTCTTGAAGGGGAATCTATGCATCTTACCTAAAATGCACCCTTCACAGGCATGTGGAGGAGGTATCTCAAGAGGTGGCAATGCATCAACCATTGAAAACTTCTGAAGTGTCATCAAGCTGTTGTAATGCATGTGGCCATATCTGGCATGCCATAATTCTACATTTTACATCGCAGCTGTAGGGGTAGAAACTGCAACAGCATGGGCTGCTCTTTTCTCAAAAATATCAAGCTGAAAAAGCCCACGCAGTAGAGTATTAGATAACCTTAAGGCATGGTAAGCTTCCCTGTCTCGGACAGCACATTTGTCATCCTCAAAGATGACCTGAAATCCTCCTCTGTTAAGAGTGGACACTAAAAGGAGATTTTTGGTTATGCCAGGCACATATAAGACATCTGAAAGTCTGAAAATTGAGCCATCAATGGCAGTGAGCTCAACCTCTCCTGTGCCACGTACTGAATACGATAGCACAAGTGACTTTCTTACCAACGGGAGGTGGATGCAAGGAAGTAAAAAGACACTTTCTAGAAGTGATGTGCTTGGATGCACCGCTGTCAAAATACCATGTGTTCAGTGTTTCATTAACACTGAAAGCAGATGCATCTGTAGAAGAGTCATAGCTGCAAGTCAAAAATGCATATGTATCATCACTGCAAGAGGCTGTACTATCCCGAGCATCTGGAACAGCCAACCTAGAATCTGAAATGCAGATAAAAAGGCATAATCCTGTCCAACAAAGTTGGCTGCAGCATCTCCACTGTCAGATGCATGAGGAGCTGAATCTGAAACAGCCATACCTGAGCTGTTTTTCTTTTCTTTTGCAAGCCTTTTCCTGCATTCTGCTATGTGATGACCTGGCTTTTTGCTGTAGTGACAAAAACCCTTCTTCTTGGGCTTACTTGCATCATTTTTAGCCTTTTGTGAAGGCTGTCCTGACTCACTGGAAGGCTGATTTACTGATGTCTTTGCCTGTCCCTTTGTTTTTTATTTAAATTTTGAGAGCATGGCTTGTTCACCTGCACGTGAAGCTAAATTTTTCCTGGTCTGCTCTTCCTGAAGCAGTAGTCCGATCAACTCATGAAGAGTGAGAGGATTTGCACCCCCCCTCAATGATAAGTTCAGCGAAGTGTGAAAGCTGAGATAAGACTCAGGAAGAGAATTCAGAGTGGTTGTAATCATCTCTGAATCACGAATAATTTCATCTATGTTTAACAATTGCTCTCTTAGATCCTGTGGCTTTGTGAGGTGGACTGACATGGAGTCACCCTCTTCCATATGTGTATTACTCAACTCTCTTTTCAAGAAAGATACCCTTGCATCATTCCGAGCTGCATACATGCTTTCCAAAATATCCCACGCTGCCCTGGAGGTCTTACACGACCGGATATGCGGAATGATAGATCTTTTCACTGAAAGAGAGATGCATGACAAAGCTAAGGCATCCCGTGAATCCCATCTCTTCTGCTCTGGAGTAGTGACTGTAGCTGCACCAACAACTTGTCCTGCAGCTGCACCCTGTGCACGACCTCTTCCACCTCCTTGCTGAGGAGGGGTAGCAGGTGCAATATCTACTGGTCGGATCTCATCCCCATTGACATAATCCCATAAATTTCGATTAATCAAAATATTACGTACCATGAAACTCCAGAGGGAGTAGTTGGTACCATCCAACTTGTCTTCTTGTGAAAGACCACCGAACTGGAACTCATTCTGATTTTGATGGGCCATATCTGAGAAAAAGATTGAAGCAGATACAAAGCTGAATTCCCTTACTGGGAATGAAATGCACAACTCCCAAAAAACACAGCCAAGCACGGGCTGTAAATGCAACTTAGATTTCTGTACTTGCACCGTCAGAAATCTGTCCAAGCATCAAAAACTCTCCAAAATCTGCCAAAAGTGCTTCAAACACTCCAAGAAAGGCAGCATGAACTGAATACTCCAAAAAATGCTCTCCCAACACAAAAGCCCCAATTTGTGGCTTGAAATTGCAACCAGAAAGGGGCAAAATCACTAAAAGCCCCAAATCTGCAATTTCTGAACAAAAGCCCCAAATTTCAGACTAGATCTGCTGATCTGTCTATAAAAGCCCCAAATTTTAGACAAAATCTGCAATTTTTGCTCCAGATGTAGCTCCGAAATTACACAATGATTGTAATGTCTGCAACATACAAAATGCCCCAAATGTACTCCCAAAAAACTGAACCAAACTATGGTTTTCTGCAAGATGTGCCTGCCAAAGAACACCTGCAGATGAAGCAGCCCGTGCAAATCTGCAAATACAGATCTGCAAGTACAGATTGTACGGATGAACAGATTGTTGCCACACGTGTGGTACTGAAGAACTGCACGCAGATCTACGGAAGGTACGGTTGGTACGGTAAGTACGGATTGTGCGGTATGGACTGTACGGTACGGTACGTACGATCCGGTACGGCACGTACGGAAGTAACTACGCATGTACGGTCAAACAGACGAGCTGTACGGCGAATCTGTATGGGCTGTACGGCGAATCTATACGGCACTGTACGGGAGTAGTGCGGAGGTTGTACGGCGCTGCACGGGAGCTGTATGGAAGCAGTACGGAGGCTGTACAGCGCTGCACGGGAGCAGTACGGAGGCTGTACGGGAGCTGTACGGCACTGTGCGTCGGGATTCCGTACAGTCGTACGGACTGTACGGACTAGATGATGCAGGCTGTACGACGCTGCACGGAGGCTGTACGGCACTGTACGTCAGGATTCCGTACAGTCGTACGGCACTGTACGGGGGCTGTACGAGAGTAGTGCGGAGGTTGTACGGCGCTGCACGGGAGCTGTATGGAAGCAGTACGGAGGCTGTACGGCGCTGCACGGGAGCTGTACGGAGGCTGTACGGCACTGTACGTCGGGATTCCGTACAGTCATACGGACTGTACGGACGAGATGATGCAGGCTGTAGCTAGAGGCAAAGAGTAGGAGCTAAAGGGAGCAGGGAGCCCGGAGCTCTTGAACCTACTCTGATACCAAATGTGAGAAGATGATGAGTGAGAGAGAGCAAGAGAGAGTGAGAGCTGGAAGCTTGGAAGCTGAAAGCTTAGTTGCAATAGAAGAGTGTAAGAGTACAACACAATGAGAGAAAGATAAGGTTTTGTCCTAGTGACAAAACCTTAGTAGTCACTAACCATAGTTAGTGAACTAATTGCGGTTAGGGAAAAAAACCTCTTAAAGAGGGAAAAGTGCCCCTAACTAGCTTATTATATTACATTGGTCACTGCTGAATTATATCTATAATTCTAACACTCCCTGCTCTCTTCAGCTCCTCCTCTCAGCCTCGTTGAGCGCCCGCAAGCTCCTGCTCCATCGCCATCGTCGTCCGTACAGATCGTCCATACAATCTGTATGGACTGATTCCGTACAATCCTGAAGAGTACCTGTGTTGCTCGTCCGTACATGCGCTTCCTTCCTTACTGTTCAGTACGTTCGCCGTACAACTTCTGTACTGTATTCCGTACAACAGTCGTCGACTGCTTCGTACGTTCGTACACTACAACGCCATACAATTGTAGTGCCCATACTATACATGCGCTGACGCTCGTACCAGCACCCCTACAACGCCATACAACTGTAGTGCCCATACTGTACTTGCGCTGACGCCCATACCAGCACCCCTGCATCATCGCCGTACACGCCGTACAGCAGGTCGTCGTACCTACTTCCGCACAACTTTTGGCAGATTCTGGAGAGTTTTTGATGCTTGGACAGATTTTTGACAGTGCAAGTGCAGAAATCTGAGTTGCATTTACAACCAGTGCTTGGCTGTGTTTTTTGGGAGTTGTGCATTTCATTCCCAAAAAGGGAATTCAGTTTTGTATCTGCTAAAATCTCTTTCTCAGATATGGCCCAGCAAAATCAGAATGATTTCCCGTTCGGTGGTCTTTCACAGGAAGACAAGTTGGATGGTACCAACTACTCCCTATGGAGTTTTATGGTACGCAATATTCTGATTTCTCGCAATTTATGGGATTATGTGAATGGGGATGAGATCCGACCAGCAGGTATGGCACCTAATACCCCTCCCCAGCAAGGAGGTGGAAGAGGTCGTGCACAAGGTACAGCTGCAGGACAAGTTGTTGGTGCAGCTATAGCCACTACTCCGGAGCAGAAGAGATGGGATTCACGGGATGCCTTAGCTTTGTCATGCATCTCTCTTTCAGTGAAAAGATTTATCATTCCGCATATCCGGTCGTGTAAGACCTTGAAGGCAACGTGGGATATCTTAGAAAGCATGTATGCAGCCCGGAGTCTTATCTCAGCTTTCATACCTCGCTGAACTTATCATTGAGGGAGGGTGCAAATCCTCTCAACTTTCATGAATTGATAGGACTTCTGCTTCAGGAAGAGCAGACCAGAAAAAACTTGGCTTCACGTGCAGGTGAACAAGCTATGCTCTCAAAGTTCAAGTCAAAAACAAAGGGACAGGCAAAGACATCAGTAAATCAGCCTTCCAATGGGTCAGGACAGCCTTCACAAAAGGCTAAGAATGATGCAAGTAAGCCCAAGAAGGAGGGTTTTTGTCATTACTGCAAAAAGCCAGGTCATCACATTGCAGAATGCAGGAAAAGGCTTGCAAAAGAGAAGAAAAACAGCTCCGGTATGGCTGTTTCAGATTCAGCTCCTCATGCATCTGATAGTGGGGATGCTGCAGCCAACTTTGTTGGACAGGATTGTGCCTTTCTATCTTGCATTTCAGATTCTAGGCTGGCTGCTCCAGATGCTCGGGATAGTACAGCCACTTGTAATGATGATACATATGCCTTTTTGACTTGCAGTTATGATCCTTCCACGGATGCATCAACTTTCAGTGTCAATGAAACACTAAATACTTGGTAATTTGACAGCGGTGCCTCCAAGCATATCACTTCTAAGAAGTGTCTCTTTACTTCCTTGCATCCTCCTCCCGTTGGTAAGAAAGTCACTTGTGCCAACAACTCGTCATATTCAGTACGTGGTACAGGACAAGTTGAGCTTACCGCCATTGATGGCTCAGTTTTCAGACTTTCAGATGTCTTGTATGTGCCTGGTATCACCAAGAATCTCCTTTCAGTGTCCACTCTTAACAGGGCTGGATTTCAAGTCATCTTTGAGGATGACAAATGTGCTGTCCGAGACAGGGAAAATGATTATGCCTTGAGATTATCTGGTACTTTGCTGCGTGAGCTTTTTCAGCTTGATCTTTTTGAGAAAAGAGCAGCCCATGCTCTTGCAGTTTCTACTCCTACTGCTGCCATGCTGAATGCAGAGTTATGGCATGCCAGATATGGCCACATGCATTACAACAACTTGATGACACTTCAGAAGCACTCTATGGTTGATGCATAGCCACCTCTTGAGATACCTCCTCCACATGCCTGTGAAGGGTGCATTTTAGGCAAGATGCACAGATTCCCCTTCAAAAAGGATGGTTCAGCTAAAGCTGTCCGAAAATTACAACTTATACACAGTGACGTCTGTGGTCCCATGAGGACTCCATCATTGGGTGGTCATCTCTACTTTGTTACTTTTATTGATGATTACTCCAATTTCACATGGGTCTTTGGGCTAAAGCGCAAATCAGAAGTGTTTATGGTGTTTAAACACTTTTCAGCCATGGTTGAAAATGAAACTGGACTCAAGATACAGACATTGTGCACAGATAGAGGTGGGGAATACTTGTCTGCAGATTTTGATGCTTTTCTGAAAAGCAAGGGTATTGTGCATCAGCTCACAGTGAGGCTGACCCCTCAGCAAAATGGCAAAGCTGAGAGGAAAAATAGAACTCTTATGGAGATGGACAGATGTATGCTGAAAAGCAAACACATGCCTCACAAATTCTGGCTTGAAGGTCTAATGTGTGCCAACTACATCTTAAATCAGGCTCCCACTAAGGCTTTGAAAACAAAAACTCCCTATGAAGTCTGGAATGAAAGAAAGCCTTCAGTGGATCATTTTCGTGTCTTTGAATGCCTTGCATATGCTCATCTGCCAGTTAAATTTCGGCATAAGTTGTCAGATAAGGCAATTAAGTGCATATTTGTTTGATACAGTGCAGAAAGCAAGGGGAACCGTCTCTGCAATCTTGCTACACGCAAGATCATTGTCAGTAGAGATGTGATATTTGCAGAAAATTCAGCTCACACTCAGGCTGAATTTCATATGCCTTCTTCTTCAGAGGATGTTTTTGAGGGGTTACTACCCATTGCCTTGGGTTCCCCCGCTGATATTTCTGATGCAAATCAGAATTTACAGCCACCTCCCGATGCTCCAGTTCAGCCACAGGATGTCTTGCCACCTCCACAGGCAGTGGAACAGGTGGTTCAGCAAGAAATTGCAGACATACATGCAGCAAAAACAGTCCCAAACTGGCTGTTACAGACTCTCAAGGAGAGTAAGATTGATGCTCCATTACCTGGCAGGACTCGCAGTGCATTAAGGCACATGGAAGGTGCTAATTCAGTGGAATCAGCATATGCACGTACTCTTCTCGATGAGGAGGAGCCTGCAACATTCGAAGAAGCAAAGGGCAATGTGCATTGGATGAATGCCATGCACGATGATTGCAGTCCATTCATAGAAATCAGACTTGGGATGTCGTAGACTTGCCACCAGGTAAACATGCCATTGGTACACCATGGGTTTTCAAGGTGAAACGGAAGCCAGATGGCTCCATTGACAGATACAAGGCAAGGCTGGTTGCTAAAGGCTATGCTCAAAAAAAGGGCATAGATTATGAGGAGACTTTTGCTCCTACATCCTGGATGACCACCATCCGATCTGTTATTGCAATGGCTGCACATTTTGAGTGGAATGTTCATCAGTTGGACATTAAAACAGCCTTCCTAAACGGAGACTTGTTGGAAGAGGTTTATGTCAAACAACCTCCACGCTTTGAAATTACATCAAATGCACTTCAGGTATGCAAGCTAAATAAAGCTTTGTATGGGCTGAAACAGGCCCCTCGTGCATGGTATGCCAAGATTCATGCCTTTTTGACCAGCAAGGGGTTGCACAATAGTCCTACTGAGAGCACCCTCTACATCAAGAAGGATGGGGGGGAAATTTTAGTCATCATTCTTTATGTCGATGACTTACTGCTCACAGGGTCCAATGAAGATAATATTGCAGATTTCAAAGCTGATTTGCAGACCAACTTTGACATGTCAGATTTTGGGCTGTTTCACTTTTATTTGGGGATCCAGTTCTCTCAAGAGAGACGTGGCACTGTTATGTCTCAGTCCAAGTATGTGCAAAAACTCTTGGACAGATTTAACATGCATGATTGTAAGCCCATAGCCACTCCCATGGAGCCAAGGCTGAAACTCTCAATGCATGATGCAGGAGAATCAGTTGATGCCACATTTTACAGTTAGGCCATTGGATGCCTCATTTATCTCTACAACACTAGACCTGATATTCAGTTTGCAGTATCTCAGGTGAGCAGGTATATGCACAGCCCAAAAACTATGCATTGACAGGCAGTTAAGCGCATCTTCCATTATTTCCAGGGCACGAAGTCTTTTGGCTTGTTATTTCCCCGGGGGGGGGACTTGCAGATGCATGCATACATTGATTCAGATTGGGCTGGTGATTATGACACTAGGCAGTCCACTAGTGGCAATTGTTTCTTTTTGGGTAAAGCTTGCATTTCCTGGCCGAGCAAGAAACAATCTATAGTGGCTACCTCATCATATGAAGCTGAGTACAGGGCAACTTTCACAGCAACAGTTGAATGTGTCTGGCTGCGTCGTCTATTTGCTTATCTTCATCTCTCATTGGAGGGTCCTTCTCCAATTCTCACTGATAGTTAGAGTGCCATTGCAGTGGCAAAGAATCCAGTGTTTCATGCTCGCACGAAACACATTGAGGTTCACTGTCACTAGGTCAGAGAGAAGTTACATGCAAGAGAGATCAGTATGATCTTTGTGACCACACATGACAATGTTGCAGATATTTTCACCGAAGCACTTCCACATGAAAAGTTTGAGGCATTTCGCAGTGCCCTGAACTTATATCCGTTTGGTGATTAATCATCCTTGTACATGAGATTGGCACTGCAGGGAGGTGTTAGAATTATAGATATAATTCAGCAGTGACCAATGTAATTTAATAAGCTAGTTAGGGACACTTTTCCCTCTTTAAGAGGTTTTTCCCCCTAACTGCAGTTAGTCCACTAACTATGGTTAGTGACTACTAAGGTTTTGTCACTAGGACAAAACCTTATCTCACTCTTTCAGTTGTATCACGCTTACACTCTTCTATTGCAATTAAGCTCTCAAGCTTTCAGCTCTCAGCTCACTCTCTTGCTCTCTCTCTCCCCGAATCTTACAGTTTGCACCCGAGGAAGATATCATACTTCTTCTGGCTGGCCGCCCACGGAGGCTTGCCCATCAGACCGTGGTTGGAGCAGATGTGAGTGGAGGGGCAATGCCATTGTTGCTCCGATGGTGTCCTAGAGACTATCCCGCACTGCCTCTGGAGCTGTCGTAGCGCAGCGAGGATTTGGATGGGAGCCCTCAGGATCATGACATGTATGTAGAGTCTTCAGAGAGACTACACTTGGGAGATGGTGGTCTGGTTGACAGAGGGAGGACATGCGTTTCAGATTGATGAGATCTCTCTAACCTACCGGATACAAGGTCAGAGCATCCAGAGGATAGCACTCCACGAGGTAGTCTCTTCTAACAGCCTAGCTCCTCCTCCTCCTTGGTAGCCAGCATGACGGCATAAAACATTTGGGTGGCTCGTTGCAGCCCGTGATGGGTGAGCACCCGGTTCCACCCATGGCTACCCTAGTCGCCATCTCGCAAGACATCATATACACACTACGGTCCACCTGGGAGCGTGGGACTCCAGGCTCTAGGACGACTATCGAGAGGCGTGCTCATCTCTGCAAGGCTTGGCCTACAAGAGTTTTCTACATTTTCACCCCGCGATGCTTGTAGAGTCCCCCACTTGGCTATTAGCCCCAATACCAGAGATCCCCTAGCAGTGAGCTGGGTTTCTCTGGAACAAACAGGTTCTTTCTTTCAAACTTTCCGGTTTTTTCCATACTCAGCACCTTCGGCGCTGCTGTCTTGTATGAAAGCTTTCAAGCATTAATAGAAGGTTCCTTTCTTTTGGAAAAAAAAAAAAGAAGGGACTCTTGTACATCCTTGCAGGACGGATCCATGAGTCAAAAAGAAGAGACTTGATTCTGGCATCTTGAACTACAAGTGGAAGCACTGACCCTAGAGTCTGGCTAGTGCGGCATGTCTCTCATTCAAACGGGCCGCATAGCTGGATGCATCATGAAGATCGAGCCTAAAAAGAGAACACCCAAGCATGTGTAGACACAACAATCTCTACGGAAGCCCCATCGAACGTAAACTACTCTATCTGTGCGGCCACTCAGGATGTGTTGAAGATCATGACCTTGGTTTTACCCAAGTTGATTGTAAAATTATGTGTATCATAGAAAGACTGGAGTGCATCCAAATGCCACTAGAGACTCTCAGCCGAGGAGAGTCGCACCACATCATTTGCATATAGTAAAATCAAGATCAAGGTGCCAGCTAACGGGGACCATGCACCAACTAGAGTCCTGATGAAGGACACAAGCTCATCAATGTAGAGGCCAAACAAAGTCAGTAACAACAAGCAACCTTGTTTGACTCCAATGGTGTGCATGACCTACTTTGTCCATCCTATCAAAGTCTTGGCTCTGCCTAACACCCGGTCATATAGTGCATGAACTGCCTTTGTAATGTCTTCACTATGCCCTAGAGCAAAAAGTCTCTGAAAAGTTAGGCTCGTGGTAATAATATCAAAGGCTTAGTGGATAAGGAGTCAAACCTATGCATGAGTGCTAATCAGTGAAGGCAGGGCTTTTTAGTCCTTCCACTAAATCCTCCTTATTTGTGCTCTAGCTAATCAGTGAAGGCAGGGCTTTTTAGTCCTTCCACTAAATCCTCCTTCCACTTAATTCTCCTTATTTGTGCTTTTAAGTCCTTCCACTAACCCCACTAGAGAGAGAGAGAGAGAGAGAGATGAGCACAAAGGTTGAAGAGAAGGAGAGGGAGCTGTGTACACTAGTGGATAAGGAGTCAAATCTATGCATGAGTGATAATAGGTGGAGGTAGGGCTTTTATAGTCCTTCCTCCAAATCCTCCTTATTAGCCCTCTAGCTACTTCCCCCCCTTGGTACCAAGCCCACTAGCTTAGCATTCTTTGCCCCTTCATTACAGCCCTCTAGCTACTTTGCCCCCTTGGTACCAACCCCACCTAGCTTAGCATTCTTTTCCCCTTCATTACAGCCATCCCTTCCATCAGAAATTTTCCCTCAAAATTACATGGCGTAATTTGTTTGGAGTGAGCATCTAAGATAGTGAATGTGCCAAAAGCTACGTAGAGGATGTAGCCCTCCTCATCCATAGAAAGCTCAAATAAGATTTGCACAGTTTGTCCGTAAAGCAGCTTCAATAGTGGAACATGAAACGCGTCATGGATTTTTGAAGTGGGTCCAAGTGATAGACTACTTCCCCTATTGCCTTGCTAGCTACTCGGATCTATCCTCTCAACTCTTTACGCTGCTGGTCCTAGCAAGGTTGCATGTGGGTGGGGGGCTGAGCTACCTCCCAATGACAGACCCTCACCAAGTGTCCCATCTACTTGCAACGTAGGTAATAACCAAGCACGCCGGAGACCTCGACCTTCTGCTGAAGCTCTCCTCCATCTAGTGTCTCAAGGAATATCTCCTTTGGTATGGTCTCTGGGCACTCTACAATCACCTTGATTGTGAGAGCCTTCATCTACGAAACAACCTCCAATGGAGGACAAGATGGACCAATACTCCTTCGGGAGTCCCAGGTTGCAAAGCATCGTTGGGAATCATGGCACATGGTGTGCCGTGTCCACATTGCCAACGAGAAACCCATGATACCATGGAATGAAGAACACTAGGTGCGGGCTGAGAAAAATGGGACTCCGTTCCACCAAGGCCTCGGTGGCGACGGGGGAGTGAGCTGGAGAAGAAAGACCTCTCCCATAGATGGTGACATCTTGGATGTGGTCACTCTCTAGAGCCAAGTGCGCCTGGATCGAATCGTGAACCTAGCTCCTCGTACGCGTGAGGCCAACAACATGGCCCACCAATGAGCCCCTCTTGCCAAACCAAAAAAAGGTCACCACCAAGATTTCTTCTCGCGTACCAAAACAAATATGGTGTGTCGTGTCCATATTGCCCACTAGGAACCCGTGATACCATGGAAGGAAGAACACTAGGTGCGGGCTTAAAAATGGGATGGGACTCTGCTCCACCAAGGCCTAGGTGGCGACGAGGGAGCTCAGTAGGAGAAGAAAGACCTCTCTCCCATAGATGATGACGTCTTGGATGTGGTCACTCTCTAGAGCCAAGTGCGCCAGGATCGAATAATGAACCTAGATCCCGTAGACATGAGGCCAAAAATATGGCCTACCAATGCTCTATCTTGGAGAGACTGAACGCATCCTTCGCCTGTTGTTTGTCCTCCGGGGAAAGTGCAACCCAAATGGTTGTGAGAGTCGAGGGAGCTGGCATGAGAGCCCCTCTTGCCAAACCGAAAAAAGGTCACCACCAAGACTTCTTCTCAGGTACCAAAACAAATTTGCTGCCCTTGCTAGCAGCGAGGGGAGAGAAGCAGGAAAAGGAAGGCGGGCTGGAAAAAGAACAGAAAAGAGAGGGGGAAAGGAGGGGATCCTGAATGAATCACAACCCAAAAAACAGAGAGGAGCAAGCCTGCTTCAAGAGAAAAGCTGGGCTGTTCGAACCAGCCAGACCAGAAAAAAGAGGGCGCTCAGGCCCCTCGACAACGTCCAAAGCAGCTGGAGCTCCTGCACAGCCGCACACCCAGGTGTGGACAGGAAACCATGCCCAGTGAGGGCCGAGCAGCAAGCGCAGATTGTGTGCTGCCAAAGGAGGGGGGTGGAGGTCTCAGGCCGGGGGGGGCACAGGGCTAGCAGGAGAGCAGCCGTAGGGGAGAGCCCAACAAAGATTGCCCATCTTGGACACATCAGTTATTGCTTCGTGCAGTAAGAAACAATGACTTGCATTGTTGCAATGTTTAAATCCCATGCTAACATGTGTGAATATGGATAATTGTCATTAAAGGCTAACCCAAATAAGATTATGTGAGCCCTAATAAAGTTGTATATAAACACTGTGAAATATGATAATGGTATCTAGCTCACTCACTGTGAAATATGATAATGGTATCTAGTGCAAAGTATTCCTTCGCTTGCTCACTCACACTGAATGCTCCTGTTGCTCGCTCGCTCACATCATATACTCCTGTTGATTTGTTCCCATTTAATCTTTAACATCATTGCTGTAGGTTTTTTCTTTGATCCCATCCATTGCACCAATGATTAGGGCAGACAATAAGAGTAGGAAACTATCTTCAACTCATAGAGTTCCCCAAAGGTACTACTAAGCATTTAGCCACAACCAAGGTCATCCACTGTCATTTGGCCTACAAAATATCCAGGTGAAGATAATTGCTGACTTCTTGCAAGATGTGCAAAATCTGATGCAGCAAAGGAAAAAGTATCATAATTGTTCAAGATAAACACATCATGGTGTATTACGAGGAAAGTAAGGGTATCATATGTTAACAACCAAAGGATTTAGATTGTCTTTGAAGACAATTAAAGAAAGGCTTAGATCGAGGATTTGCCTACCTGTACTCCATCAGAACCACATGAGGTCCTAGATCACAGAGCCTTAATGGTCAAGAACCATACTGGCAATCTACATGAATGAAATGTGTAGAGCATACTTAGCCATGCTTGTCACCGAATTATCAATATCAAAGGGCTGACTCACACAAACTTGATCTTCAATGCCTAAGTATGGTTATGAATTCCTCATACCACCTCCACCAAAACAGCACAACTCCCATCCACAGAAGGTCTTTCACTGGAATAAGAGAAGAAAATTATAGAATTCCTGTGATTTTTTTTCCTAAAATGTCATCTCATGATGTTAGACACAATGGGGACCTTCTCAAGCAGTGAGAACATTGTTAGGCTTCCAGAATGCAAGTTAAACTTGTTCTTTAAACTGCCTAGTTCAAGACTTTCTTTTCCATCTTCAATGTTTTGAAATGATGCAAATGATGGAGGCCAAGTGTTTACCACTGAATAGAACAAGTGAGAAAACAGGATCACAAGCCCAAATTGGAATGCAGCATAGATCCAGATGTACTTTTTGACTGCAAGCCCCGCTCAAAAACAAAAAAAAAGGTGTCACTTTCAAGCTTTTATTGGCACCAGAGACAAGACAGAAAGTGTTTATCATTAGATTACACATTGCAATTTCCGGCATTCTTATATCAGAACTACATCAAAACCATCACAACTTGCAACTTGCATAGATATGCTGTATAGCATATCCACAAACAGCAATGATATTGAAATTGCAGTAAGAAAAGATGTGGCTGTATTGATTGTGTTTAGATACAACTCACCTACAGTGGATGCAGTGATGGATGCAAGAAACCCAAGAACACAAGCAAATGGTAATGCAATGGCAAGTGCACCTGAACCCATGTCACTAACCTGCTTTTTGAGCATAGTTGTTAGTATTTTTACACATAGTTCTTAGTATTTTGGCTTATCAAATAAGCGTTATTTTTTCCACACTAAAGGGCAAAAAAACAACCTTGCATTCCTGCAGACTACCTTATAATAGCATAAGTTTAGGCAGTAAAGAGCTGTAAAGGTGTGACCGCGTAGGAACCTTACCAGCAATTGTTCCAGAAAACAGAAGTAACCTAGCATGCTTATCATTACAAGTACTGGTACGTCTTGCCAAACCCTGCAAAATGGATCATCATTATATGAAAAATTAGTATGTCAAGATCTTTTAGAAAATGCTTAAACAAGCTTATACATAAGCGTACCTGGAAATGTGGCAAGCATCTCTCTCTCTCTCTCTCTCTCTCTCTCTCCAGCCCAACATTAGGCCAGATAAGGAGGACAAGGTTGAATATTTTCAATCTTTGTGCTTCATTTGGCAACACTTCTATCCATTCTTACATGGCAATAAACAGTCCTAATAGTGCACCATGAGATGGTATGTGTCGCATTTATGCACCATTCATCTGTGATATATTGATTTCGCGTTGCTATAATACTGAAAGGTTGATTGATTGTGGTGATTAATTCCAAGGTTATCTTCTGCTTGAAATATTTCATTACTATTGATTGTGTCAATCCAGGGGAAGAGTAATTGATCGGGCGATGGCATCTGGCAAGCATGATCCGCCATATTTTGGGCGCGTAGGCGCAACTCCAGTGATGCGGGGATGAATAAAGCTTATGCCTAATTTTTTATATTACAAAAGCTTATGTACATATTTAAATTTTGGAATATTAGTGGCTTGGCTAAGTGAATAAACTAAAGTTAGAAAAAGCTTTATTTTTAGAAAAAGCCAACTATTCTAGAAGGTGGATGGGCTTTTTGTAAAAGGGTGTATGGAGAAAAGCACAGAGGCTTTTTGTATGATTTTTGCTCGGAAGCTTTTTGAGAAATATACATAAATACAGCTCGAACAGTAAATCCATTTAGTACATGCCAATTGGTATTTGATTTGAACCATGAGGCAAGGATCCAAGTCTCGCATAGATTGCCTGAACTGATTCAGCTTGTAAGTCTGAAAGGATATGGAGTACCGGGATCCATGTCCCTAGGATCCATTACTACCATGTGTGTCTGGTTCAAGTTATTGGAGGCGAGTGAACTAGCAGATTTCACTCAGAGTGGTGTAGTCCACTCAATTGTTGTGCTTTGAGCTGACTTCAGTTGTAGCTCCTTCAGGCTCACAGAGTGTAGGTCTAGAGCATTGCCTGATGCTCAAGAGGGCGATAGTTCCTCCACCCCCTTGTCAACAGACAGGCTCACGGTATCTAGAAGTCACTTGGCGACACTGTATGTCTCACCCAAGGTATTGTTTGCTGACAATACATCTGCTACGAGACTTCTATGATGAATATACTAGTCACTCCACACGGATGAGACAGTGATATATGGATGGACTCGTGCGCTCTCCTACACCATATCATCATTGCTGGTGGTTTATGTTTATAGCAGCAAACTCCATAGTTTGCTGTCTCAACAGGAGGGTATGTCATGGGGACGTGAAGTTATGAACCGTGACTAACTTTATCTTAGGGGACTAGCCCAGGGGAAGCAACACTTCCCAGAAGTCCCTGGGTGCACACACTAGGCCTACTTGCTAGGGGCAAGGCAAGGTTTAGAGGGGTCTTCAAGTTAAGCCCAAGGAAACCAATGTTTCATTGGTTAGAAGGGTTAGGATTTAAGTCTGATGGACAAACCAATGTTTCATTGGTTTGTGTGGGTTAGAGCATTAATGAGGGGGCCACGTGGCAGCCCTCATGCACACCTACCCTCTTGCTCCCCTTCCACCTTGGTTTTGATGAAGGTACGGGTTTTCTTGAACATTGTTGGCTCCTCCCTCTTTCCATATGCCTAAGGCTCTTTCTCCAAGGCTTCCGTACGGCTATACGAAAGCATTAATGATTAATTGTACGGGCTGTTACACAAAATCCAAGGCGGACAAGGATAGATTGATTAATTGATATGGCCCACTCTACAGTTGTAGTTGACTTTTTTTCTATGATTATGATTCTATTAGCATATTAGTACTTGGGGAAGGTCTGGCGTACCGACCCTAGCATTGAGCAAGATCAACTGCAGCTTTGGCGACTCTGGCTCTGGGAGGGGCGGGCCTTGTCAGAGCTTGAGTGGGACCCAGGAGAGTGGAGCTGGCCAGAGGTTGTGACAGGACAGGGACCGACCTCCTTCTTCGCCTACAGCACGACTTTGGGCAGGCGAGTTCTTAGGAGGATGCAGAGTCGCCCCCCCACCCAGCGGCCTAGCTGGTATGCACAGGGTATCTCCAGATTCTTTTTGCAGGCCTTCTGGAAGGCCTTGTGAAAGAGCTGGCGGCTGCGGAAGATCTCCTACTTCCTGTGGCTTCTCGCCCACAAAGGTCTTCCGGTGGGGAGCTGGTTGAGACAAATAGGCCAGGACGGACGATGTCAGATCTGCCGTGTGGTTGAGGAGTCACCAAAGCACTGCCTGTGGAGCTGCACTCGCGCCCAGGAAGTGTGGAGGTGGACTTTCGGGATTCTCACTCGCGCAGCACCAGAGCTAGGCTTGATCACGTGGGGCGCGTTCTGTTGGTGCAGCACCGCACCTGGTCTACATCACTTATTCGAGGCATGCCAGCAGGACCCCACTTTCCTTATCACGCAGGGTACATGGGGGCTGCTCGAGGGTATCCCGCAGCACCTAGCAGAGGCGGATACAGGAGTTCAGGAGAGGCAGCCAGTCTGGGAGATTATCAGCAGCATAGCAGGGTGGCACATTTGGACCTCGCGTTGCGCGCAGATCCTCGGTGGCACCTCCTTATCGACTGCCCAGGTCATGACTGATATTTGGTGCAAGATTATTCATACCCTCAGAGGCCAGTGGGACCAGATTCAGGAAGATTCCCGGTCCGGTCAAGAGAAGCGGAGACGCTTCCTTCGGGCTTGGAACACTCAGGGCCTCTTCTTCGAGCAGACCTCACACGGCCTTCGGTGGTGCTACTCACCACCCCGATGGCTGTTCATTCACACTCGCCTTATCCCGACGTGAGAGAGTGATTTATTGTGTTACCTTTTAGGGCTGTGTCCGATTTGTGTACGCAGCCCATCAGCTACAAGCTGACTTTTTGTATCTTGTTCTCGAAGTAATATAATTAGCACTGTTTTTTCGGTAAAAAATTAGCATATTAGTACTCAGCAAGGGTCCTAGCGTACCCTTTGCTTCAGGCCCATCAGGAAACAAGGAAGCTCATTTTGGGACCCTAAGAGAAATTCACGATTTCTTCATTTTTCTTTCCTCTAAAACAATAAAATATGACATAACCGCACTGACGTATGGTGCAAAATTTGGTATTTCTGACATCACCGGCGCGTCCAGAGCGGGCCAAAACCCTCGAAAAGGCTTTCGAAATGCCGAAAACAGTCCCCCTAAGGCTTGGAAAAGGACAAAAAGGCCCGGAAAGCAACCTGTACAAATAAAAGCGATTTGACAGGTTGGACCGGGCCTTTTCCAGGTCCCCCCCCAAGTTGGACCGAAGACAGCAGAAAGTCGACACATGTTTTGTAGACTTTTGGAAGGCCTTTAATAATGTCTCACGATCCCGCATGATCAGGAGACTACAAGAGATGCAGATTCAAGAGACACTGATCTGGGTGTGATGAGCCTATATGAGTCAGTCAGATGCAGAGTTAGTGCCCCAGGTGGTCTATCAGATTGGGTCGAGAGTACGATTGGGGTGCAATAGGGTTACCCGCTCTCACCCTTTTCGGGCTTTACATCAATGAGATCACTTCCTTCATAGACCGTCTAGGAGGCGAGGGATCAATACTAGCCGATCTCATGATACGGATATTGCTATACGCTGATAACAGAGTCATTATCTCATCTTCAACGGAGGGGCCACAGAGACATCTGGAGGCCCTAGAGGGGTTCTCCAGAGAGAGAGAGAGAGACCTGGCAATCAACCTTGGGAAGACCAAGGCTATGGTCTTCAATACCTCACACGCAATGCTTTGTCGAACTTATCATGATGAGCCACCGGAGATAGTGCATTCCTCTACATATTTGGGAGCAGCCTTCACAGGACCCCTATTCACTATGACACATGCAACCCAGGCATGACTCACTCGGGGACAGAGTGCTCTGGCCTGACTGTAGAGACAGTGCTTCCAGGCACACTAGATACATAAAAAGTGCTCGCTTTTCGATACGCTAGTGCGATCGACTGCCATATATGCAGCACTCTTCTGGGTATATGATCTACTTATGGCAGAGTGGAGGAGATTTGAGCGGCTACAGGTGACTATGGGATCTAGGATGATTCCAAGTAAGCTCTCAGAACCACATGAGATAGTATAGGCAGAGTTCGCCATGACACCACTACAAGTTGATGCCATCTTCCAAATAGTGACATTCATTCATACAGTCTAGGACTTATGAAGACTACCGAGGTTGGCCCTGGAGTCATCCAAGCGACTAGCTGAGAGCGGAGCAGACACATGGTATGCACGTCTATCCACATGGTTTGCCAAGCACGGGATTCACATGGACAGACTTCCCGCCTTTCAATACAGTATGGATGTACCCCCTGAGTCAATCCCACGCGATGAGATTAACCATATCGTACAGCAAGATCTCCTCCAACCCCACACATCTCGGACTAGAGGGGGGGGGGGGTTTCAAGAGCCCCCCACCAAGACCCAATTCTACCGCGACCACTTCTTGAGAGTATAAGAGGAGGGATTCATTATTAGACCCCCAGTATCTCGAGGACAGAGGAGTCTCAATTGCATCGCCATTGGACAGATGCGGGTTTCATCCCATCACCTGAGGATTGAGGCAGGGGGAACAGCACGTCTACCCAGAGAGCAACGGATCTGCATGCTATGCACACTGGGAGTCATTGAGACAGAGGAGCATTTTATTTGCGCTTGCCCAGCCTACTATGAGACCAAGGGACGATACTACTACCTCTATCAGGATGGGAGCAACCTCGGCCCACTATCACGATTGATCCACTTCCATGACCAGGTCTGCATTGGGCTCTATCTGCTCAAGATGCGCTGACACAGGGAAACTCAGCTATGACAGATCAAAGAGCAACACGAGGCGACCAGACCACAGGATACAAATACTGACCAAGCCATAGCGACGTGTCACAGATTTTTATGCATTTGACAAGAAGGATGGTTCAGTTAAAGCTGTCCGCAAATTACAGCTTATACACAGTGATGTCTGTGGTCCCATGAGGACTCCATCGTTGGGTGGTCATCTCTACTTCGTTACATTTATTGATGATTACTCCAATTTCACTTGGGTTTTTGGGCTGAAACGCAAATCAGAAGTGTTCACGGTGTTTAAACACTTTTCAGCCATGGTTGAAAATGAAACCGGACTCAAGATACAGACATTGCGCACAAATAGAGATGGGGAATACTTGTCTGCAGAATTTGATGCTTTTCTAAAAGGCAAAGGTATTGTGCATCAGCTCACAGTCAGGCTGACCCCTCAGCAAAATGGCAAAGCTGAGAGGAAAAATAGAACTCTCATGGAGATGGACAGATGTATGCTGAAAAGCAAACACATGCCTCACAAATTCTGGCTTGAGGGTCTGATGTGTGCCAATTACATTTGAATCGGGCTCCCACTAAGGCTTTAAAAACAAAAACTCCTTATGAGATCTAGAATGATAGAAAGCCTTCAGTGGATCACTTCTGAGTCTTTGGATGCCTTGCTTATGCTCATGTGCCAGTTGAATTTAGGCACAAGTTGTCAGATAAAGCCATTAAGTGCATATTTGTTGGGTACAGTGCAGAAAGCAAGGGGTACCGTCTCTACAATCCTGCTACACGCAAGATCATAGTAAGTAGAGATGTGATATTTGCTGAAAATTCAGCTCACACTCAAGCTGAATTTCAAATGCCTTCTTCTTCACAGGATGTCTTTAAGGGGTTGCTACCCATTGCCTTGGGTTCCCCTGCTGATTTTTCTGATGCAAATCAGAATTTACAGCCACCTCCAGATGCTTTAGTTCTGCCACAGGATGTCTTGCCCCCTCCACAGGCAGTGGAACAGGTGGTGCAGCAAGAAATTGCAGACATACATGCACCAAAAACAGTCCCAAACTGGCTGTTACAGACTCTCAAGGAGAGTAAAATTGATGCTCCGTTACCTGGCAGGACTCGCAATGCAGCAAGGCACATGGAAGGTGCTAATTCAGTGGAATCAACATATGCAGGTACTCTTCTTGATGAGGAGAAACCTGCCACATTCGAAGAGGCAAAGGACAATGTGCATTGGATGAATGCCATGCACGATGAGTTGCAGTCCATTGCAAAAAATCAGACTTGGGATGTTGTAGACTTGCCACCGAGTAAACATGCCATTGGCACACGATGGGTTTTCAAGGTCAAACGGAAGCTAGATGGCTCCATTGACAGATGTAAGGCAAGGCTAGTTGCTAAAGGCTATGCTCAGAAAAAGGGCATAGATTTATGAGGAGACATTCGCTCCTACATCCCGGATGACCACCATCCGATCAGTAATTGCAATGGCTGCACATTTTGAGTGGAATGTTCATCAGTTGGACATAAAAACAGCCTTCTTAAATGGGGACTTGCTAGAAGAGGTGTATGTCAAACAACCTCCGGGCTTTGAAATTACAGCAAATGCACTTCAAGTATGCAAGCTCAACAAAGCTTTATATGGGCTGAAACAGGCCCCTCATGCATGGTATGCCAAGATCCATGCCTTTTTGACCAGCAAGGGGCTGCACAATAGTCCTACTGAGAGCACCCTCTACATCAAGATGGATGGGGGGGAAATTTTAGTCATCCTTCTTTATGTCGATGACTTACTGCTCGCAGGGTCCAATGAAGATAAAATTGCAGATTTCAAAGCTGATTTGCAGACCAACTTTGACATGTCAGATTTGGGACTGCTTCACTTTTATTTGTGGTCCAATTCTCTCATGAGAGACATGGCACTGTTATGTCTCAGTCCAAGTATGTTCACAAACTCTTGGACAGATTTAACATGCATGATTGTAAGCCCATAGCCACTCCCATGGAGCCGGGGCTGAAACTCACAATGCATGATGCAGGAGAATTAGTTGATGCCACACTTTACAGTCAGGCTGTTGGATGCCTCATATATCTTTGCAACACTAGACCTGATATTCAGTTTGCAATATCTTAGGTGAGTAGGTACATGCACAGCCCAAAAACTATGCATTGGCAGGCAGTTAAGCGCATCTTCCGTTATTTGCAGGGAACGAAGTCTTTTGGCTTGCTATTTCCCAAGGGGGGTGACTTGCAGATGCATGCCTACAGTGATTCAGATTGGGCTGGTGATTATGATACTAGGCAATCCACTAGTGGCAATTGTTTCTTTTTGGGTAAATCTTGTATTTCCTGGCTGAGCAAGAAACAATCTACAGTGGCTACCTCATCATGTGAAGCTGAGTACAGGGCAGCTTTCACAGCAACAGTTGAATGTGTCTGGCTGCGACGTCTATTTGCTGATCTTCATCTGTCTTTGGAGGGTCCTTCTCCAATTCTCACTGATAGTCAGAGAGCCATTGCAGTGGCAAAGAATCCAGTGTTTCATGCTCGCACGAAGCACATTGAGGTTCACTATCACTACGTCAGAGAGAAGTTGCATGCAGGAGAGATCAGTATGATCTTTGTGTCCACACATGACAACGTTGCAGATATCTTCACCAAAGCACTACCACGTGAAAAGTTTGAGGCATTTCGCAATGCCCTGAACTTATATCCGTTTGGTGATTGATCAGCCTTGGCACTGCAGGGAGGTGTTAGAATTATAGATATAATTCAACAGTGACCAATGTATTTTAATAAGCTAGTTAGGGGCACTTTTCCCTCTTTAAGAGGTTTTTCCCCCTAACCGCAGTTAGTTCACTAACTATGGTTAGTGACTACTAAGGTTTTGTCACTAGGACAAAACCTTATCTCTCACTCATTGTGTTGTACTCTTCACACTCTTCTATTGCAACTCAACTTTCAGCTTCCAAGCTTTCAGCTCACTCTCTTGCTCTCTCTCACTCTCCATTCTCTCACATTCTCTAGTGGATCAGTTCTCATCCGCATACACCTTAGCTCTATCCATAGCTTGGCGGATGTTAGCTCTCGCAAGTGCTAGCATCTCCCGCATCTGAACCACAAAGTTTGCGGCACTAGGCACTTTCTAAGGTACTCCAACTATAGTTGGATTCGCTGGCCTATAACCATAGTTCAGCTCAAACATGCTGGACCCTGTAGAGGAATGTTTTCTATCATTGTAGGCAAACTCCAACAATGGCAGCCACTTGTCCCATGTATGTTGCCTCAATGACACATATGCTCTAAGCATATTCTCTAAAATTTCGTTGATTCTTTCCGTCTGACCATTCGTTTCTAGATGATCCCCACTACTCATTCCCAACTCAGTCCTTAGTGTCTCAAATACCGCAGTCCAAAAATAACCGGTAAATTTAACATATTTGTCTGACACTATGGATTTGGGTAATCCATGCAGACGAAATATATGTCTAATAAACAAATCCGCCACTTGCGGGGCACTAACAGACTCTCTAGTTGGAATGAAGTGAGCCATCTTGGTAAGACGATCAACCACCAGAAGGATAGAATCATATCCACCTTGTGTCGTACGCAGACCTACAATAAAGTCCATGGAAATACTCTCCCACTTACTTAGTGGTATCTCCAAGGGCTGTAAAAGACCGGGTGGCTTCACCCGCTCGGTCTTACTTACCTGACACGAAAAACAACGTGTCACATATTCATGAATATGCTTTTTCATCTTTGGCCAAAAGAAATCTCGCTTCACAAGATCATATGTCTTCTCGACTCCTGGATGTCCCGCACATGGGCTATCATGGCATTGTCGAATGACTCTCTGCCTCAGATCACTCTGATCAGGTACTACTACCTTGCCATTTCTTTTCAGCATACCATCCCTTATGGCATATCTTGCATACGTTTGGCCTTTTCTGGATGCTAGGTCATCATTTTCGGTTTTAACACATGAGCCTTAGGCCATAGACTCTGGACAAACTCATCCACCTTTTGAGTTTCTCTAATCTCGGCCATTAGAGCACTCTCTAATACCGTGAAACTCATGTTATGCATAATGCGTGACAACGCATCAGCAACTTTATTATCTTTTCCTCTTCGGTACCGAATCGTCAAATTAAACTCCTGCATGAGTTCTGCCCACCTAGCTTGGCGGCCTCTCAAGTCAGGTTGTTTACAAAAATGTTTCAGAGTATCATGATCAACATCCACATAAAACTCTGATCCATACAAATAATGTCGCCATGTTTTCAAAGCATGGACAACAGCATACAACTCTAATTCATGAGTTGGCCAATTTCTTTGAGAGGGAGAAAGCTTCTTGCTTTCAAAGGCTACTGGCCTTCCCTCTTGAAGGAGAACTGCTCCTACCGCAATGCCACTTGCATCAGTTTCCAGGAACAACGGTTTCTGGGGATCAACTATTTTTAACACCGGTCCTGTGACCACAGCTTGTTTTATGGTGTCCAAACTTTCTTGTTGATTTTGTCCCCATATAAAAGGTACTTTATCTGAGGTCAGATTAGTCAATGGCGATACTATTTAAGAATATCCTTTGAGATGCCTTCGATAAAATTGGACAAATCCCAAGAATGATCGCAAAGCGGTCAAACTCTGAGGGATTGGCCAAGTCAGTATCGCAGCCACTTTCTTTGGATCCATTTCTACCCCCTTTGAAGTAATTATGAATCCTAAATATTCAAGTCTAACCATACACAGTATAGTTTTCTTCTTATTTACATAAAGACTGGCTTTCCTCAAAGTACTGAACACTATTCTTAAGTGTTCACGATACTCAGTAATACTTTTACTGAATACCAGAATATCGTCAATAAAATGTACTACAAACTTTCCGATATACGGACGTAGTAAATCGTTCGACGAATGTAGCAGGAGCATTGGTAAGTCCAAAGGGCATTACCAAAAACTCATAATGACCAAACCTGCTTCTAAAAGCGGTTTTATGCACATCCTCGGCTCTAATACGGATCTGATGGTAGCCACACTTAAGATCTATCTTACTGAAAATTACGGCCCTATGTAATGCATCTAGCAAATCATCGATCCGAGCCATCGGATACCTGTGCTTAATAGTGATATTATTCAATGCTCTGTAATCTATACAGAGACGAAAAGTATCATCGTTCTTCCTCTTTAATATCACTGGCGAAGCAAAAGGTAAAAAACTGGGTAGAATCTGCCCCAGCTTGAGGTATTCTTTCAGTTGTCTTCGCACCTCAGCTTCTTCTGTAAAGCTTAATCTATAGGGAGGTCGATTTACAGGTTCTACCCCCGGGATAAGCTCGAGGTATTCTTTCAGTTGTCTTCACACCTCAGCTTCTTCTGTAAAGCTTAATCTATAGGGAGGTCGATTTACAGGTTCTACCCCCGGGATAAGCTCAATTTTATGTTGAACATTCCGCTCTGAGGTAACCCATAAGGTAACTCATTCCTAAAACAATCAGAGAACTTCTCCGATATCTCTTTAGCCAACTCGGCCATTTTCCCATCTTGGGTAGCCTCAGTGCTAGTCGATGCATCATTAATCGACTCTACCGATGCTATACACAGAGATAGAAACTCTTTTGGAGTCTTCCGAATTTCCATGGCTGAAATCAATGGTCTTCGAGGTAAATCCTTCTCACCTCGCAAAACATATTCTACCCCGTTCATCTTCAACTGGTAAATATGCTTTTTCCAATCAATGGCTGGATTTTTCCAAAAATGCCAAGCCATGCCTAGGGCTATATCTGCGTGAGCAAGTCTGGTCAGTTCAAAGTCCAGCTTCTCAACATAGTCCTGAATTCGAAGTTCAAACTAGGTAACCCTTTGGTCCCATACTTCAGTTGAACTTCCGTCTGCCATCCTGACCGTATAAGCATAGTCAGACGGACTAGTTTTCAACTTGAGCCTCTTAATAAGCTTCGAGTTGATTACATTGTGCGTTGAAGCTGAGTCAAACAACACAATCACATCATGATTGGCTACTTGCCCTTTCATTTTAATCAACTCGGGCTTATCGAAAACCGTATACCCCGTTGTTGCGGGCTTTGAAAGGATGTTATCAGGTGCACCGCTTACTAACTTAGTAACAGACACACTTAACAACACAGGTACTAACCTCTAAGAAGGTCCCGCCAATTGCATCTGCATATGTTCCGCATTGGGACTCTCCTGCATTTTCGCGTCGCATTCAGATATTATCATGTTGGCCGTGCGATAGTCTTTATTTAGTGGACAATCTTTCCACTAATGTCGCTGAAGGCAGCCGAAGCACAATGCTTCTTTTCTAGCTTTCTCCTTTGGCTCAGGGGTCAACGAGGACTTTGACCAAGCCCGACCTGCCATTGGAGTTACTTTCCTTTTCACCCCAACGGTGGTACTTGTCTTTGCTGGTCCCTCAACCGGCTTCACCTGCTTGGTTTGGCCACTTGGCTGCGAGACACTTGTCTTTGAAGTCCATTTCCTCTGAAATCCTCCTTTCCTCGGGTACTCATGCTGAGTCCCTGCCTGCACAAATCCACTAGATCTACCTCTGGCATCCTCATAGTTCAGGGCTACTGCAATAGATTCATCTAATGTAGTCACATATTTAGCCCGAACTTCCATTTTAATCTTGTCGTTCAGTCCATAGATATAGTCTTTCAACTGAACCGACATAGGGAGAGGGTCTGTTATCTTCATAACACATTCCCTGAACTTGTCAGTGTACTCTGCCACCGACAAATTCCTCTGGCAAAGGTTTCTATAAGCATTCCAAGCTCGGGACTCTTCGTCAGGTGGAAGAAAGTGTTTCTTAAATTCAGCTTTAAACCCTTACCAGGTGGTAGGGGGATCTTTCTGTTGCTTTATCCACCATCTATCCGCTGCCTCAATAAACAGGTGAGTGGTCTCGCGGATTTTCTTTAGATCAGATCTGATTTCACAAATGGCGAAGGCTTCTTCCCACTTGTGTAACCAAACCTCGATCACATCAGAACTGCGCTCGGTCATCCGACCAGCGTACTTCTCCGGTCTATAGTTGGCAATATTAGGTACCTTGACCTTCGCACGTTCTGATGAGTGTATACTGGGCTCTGGCTCTGCTGGAGCTTTGCCCTTATCATTCCTAGATGGTCTAGCCGACAAGGCTTGCACCATTTCTCTAATTTCATTTTGACCAGCGTTCACTTGAAGCTGCTGGTTCATGATCTGTTGTAAAGCATCTTCTAATACAGAAATCCTACCCACCAGAGTAGGTGTTGTGTGATGGGACATTTCTTGCGTAGATCACGCTCTAGATTCACCAAGATTTGCCCTGGAATCTTGTCCCTCCGCTTCCATTCTTTTAAAAGGGAAAATAGTTTTTTTTTTCACTTCAGATTCCCCTTTGCTGTACAGGAATAATGAACTACAAACTCTACTGTGCAGGAACAAATCGCCTGCAAACTGGAAACTAAAACTTGATATAGAAGAAAAAAAAAGGATGCTCCCTGGAGGTTCCACGTAACACAAATATCCCTTTGTGTGATACCAAGCTACAGCCTGCGTGTACGTGATTCTGCCTCGTCAAAAGCCTCTCGATGCAACTTCTAGTTTCCTCCAAAGTAGCCGTCTGCTCCTGAATATAGATGTTGCTGCCTCGACGATCTACTAGATGGAAGGAAGACTTCGTGGAGTCTCTCCAATATAAGAGAAGCAGGATTTGTCGTATAGAAAGATGAGGCCACTGATACGCTTGACACCGCCAATCACCAGGCTCACAGGCTATTCGTGTGATCACGTCCCCGTTCACGAGCCTTACTGTTCGTCACTTCTCAACGATAACCCGGAAGCAGAGTTCCTTCGTCAATTCACGGGCTAATTCGCTATCTGTTTCGCAAATCTTTCACCCAACTCCACGCATCGCCTCTGGATTTTCATCAACCTACCTTACGGGAACCAAATGATACATTCATAACTGATCTCACGTTCTTTCATCGACCGAACCAAAAAATGTGTGGCTTATCAATTGTTGCAGGAGTGTAAGGTTCCCTTTCTCGTCAGCGGCTTTACGTTGGTCGTAATTGCGCTGTGTCAATCAGACCGCTTCGTTAAAGCCCACGAACAGTCACGCATCCTGTGCGCTCTGGTCTTACGCTGGCCGTCCGTGCCACCCTGCTTCCTTCATATGCTACTCCTCATCCAGCCTGAAGCACGCATCGCTCATCACGTCGAAGGGTCTCCCCGTAACTTCAGTTTCACGCGCCACCGTTCCCTGGCCCTACTGTTCGTCGTCACAGCCTTGACCTAGGCTCTGATACCAAATGAAACGAACACTGACTAATCTCTCTGCCTTTTTGTCAAATTCACGGATGAAATTCACAGGCGTAGGCATCATGTTTTTCCTCCCAGCCTCATGGATCACATGTACCAAAGATACGTAACTTTTTTTCCTTCATGCTTATCCACAAGCCCTCAATTGTCCCATGGGCCCGCGAGGCCTCTCGCGGACGTTAATACATCTTTTCTACTATGAGAGATCAGAGAGCAACAAGTGGTGACCAAACCACAAGATACAGAGGCTAACCAGACACAACGGCATGTCTAAGATTTTTATGCTTTTGAGTCAGCTCCAAGACATAGTAGGATGGAGGAGGGAGAGCTAGCTGATATGCAGACAATCTGGATTACCAAGGGAGGGATGCAGAGGCCACCCACAACAAGGAGAGCGACTACAGCACATTCTATTGAAGTCTGACCTATCACAGCTTTCCTTAGAGGAGGCCGCCCGAGACGAGGGGTGACTCTAAACATAGCTCAGCGGGTTTAGAGATCGAAGAGACCACGTCCCCCTCCACCACCACAGCGTGAGACAGCCCAACAGACGCAGATCCGAGACATTTTCACTGCTCATAGACGAGCCACCACAGTGCCGGGTTTTGGTTTCTGAGTTCCATCTTTCAGCATATATGTTTTGTACTTGATTTTGCTTGAGCTATTGAGCTCTTTATTTCAGCAGAGTACTCAGCAAGGGCCTTAACGTGCCCTTTGCTCGCCCTTTGAGGTTTGCATGGGTTCTTCCTTTTGGTGTACTTTGCACTTTGTCCCATAGGCCCGCGAGGCCTCCCGTGGACGTTAATCTCTCTCTCTCTCTCTCTCTCTCTCTCTCTCTCTCTCTCTCGGTGATTGTACTTTGTCTCATAGCCCCCGCGAGGCCTCCAGAAGACGTAAATACATCTCTCAGACTATTATGTAGGTGCTCTGAATAAATTGGGGTTGCTTTTGCACTCCTTGGGAGCTGCCATGCGCCCTCCCTAAAGCAGTTGTACTAGAGGGTTTCTTGTTGTCCCATAGACCTTTTGGTCTCCAGTGGACGTTAATAGACTCTCTCTCTCTCTCTCTCTCTCTCTCTCTCCCCCCCCAAAACTCCCCCTCCCCCACAACCCCCCCAACCCGCTGCTGCCTACTACTGTCCATAGTGGCTGCTGCCTGCCGCTGGGCAATCTGCTGCTGCTGATGCATCCACTGCCGCTGCTTCTCCAACCATTTTTGGCGTGCTGCTGTTGGCCTATCATTCTGCTGTCTACCCATACTGTCCTTCTACAGGCCCCTAACCAGGGCCTTGTGCAGACGCAACGGCAGCTGCCTAAAGCAACCCCAAAGAGCCACTGCAGAACAGCCCAAGCAGCCCATACGGGACCTTGGAGACTGCCCTCCAAAGGTACCTAACCCTCACCTTGAACCCCCTCCTTGCTTTATGTCGAAACCCTCCTATCCCTAGCCTGTCCTACAAGAACCCCTCCCTTCATGTTCCCTTTCACAGAATCATTTCAGCCCTCTTACAGAAAGAAATGCTTTCCAGAGGGTGAAATGCACACCTAATGAAAGAGCTTTTTCAGCAACCCACCACGGGAAGATGAAATGAGATTCTGAAAGAGGGCAAAGAAAGGTACAAATAAAACATAACCTGCAACGTGGACCGTGAATGTAATGTAAACTGAATAGATCCTGATGTACAACATATAATCTCAGGTCGAGAACTTTAGTAAGGGTACAGTTTACCGATGCATCTCTCCTGATTGAGCCACCTGTAGCTGTTGCCATGCATTGGTATTCTGGGTTGATAGCCTTGTTAAGGTGACGGGCAGGTTCTGGACTTCCTGGCCACAAACATCACAGGTTCGATTCCCTTTTATCCCAAACCACTTCATTGCACATTCTTTATGTGCCAAAGCAAGTTCGCCTTTACAAAGACATTCCATTTTGAAAGTTTCACCCCCCTCGTTAAGAATATCCATGCAGATTCTACAAACAGCCTCCTCTTCTGGTATTTCTTCTCCTTCCTCCTCACCTATAATAAAGGTAATATGCAATTATTAAGTCATGCATTCACAGAAATCAATCTTAACAAGTTTCAGAATTCCTTGGACAGGATCTGCTGCACATCAAAGGAAAAACAGGACAATTGCAAGTAGGACAATACCATTATTGGCAGCACTGATCTCTTTGGAATCAGGCGTTGTTGAATCTGCCACAGGCACACGAGGTGTGAGAGGCCTGACAAGCATTGTTCCACCTGCAGTAGACCCCATGCGCCTTAAACTGCCTGTTTTGGGTACTGGAACAGAAAGAGATCGTGCAATACTTCCTTTCAACCTCTGCCACAGGACCAAGCAAAGTCTTTCTGTAAGTTCTGCCTTTCAGAAAACAAAAAACAGTGGGTACTTGAATAAATAAAAAGGTAAATGATGTTTCATAATTTGTTCTTACACTGGAAGATGAATGATCAGTTGAAGATACTCCTCGAAGTGATCCACCAGAAGCAACAGGTGACAAGGACTCAGCCATAGGAGTGACCGGCATTGAAGATGTCCTCTTAGCAGACAAAGGCATCCGCACATGGGCCCAGAAGGAAGAGGGTGATATCTTGTCACTATGTGCTCTGGTAGAGCCTGGAGTAAGAACTTCATTTTGTTGTGTCTCCACATTTGAAGGCCTCAGCTTTGAAAGAGATCTTAGTATGCGTCCTTTACCATACAACCTGTAGGCCTTGTTAGAGTTGGGAGTTGGTGGGAGATTTTTAGACATGGAGATGGAATTGGAGCCCTCAGGTGCTCTCACAGGTATCTCCAGCCGCAAGCTTGGGCGTTTATCAATTGCACGTGCTGTTGCATAAATTTCTCTACTTCGAATCCTCGGACTTTCTAATATTCTTTCATGGAGCTGCATAAGAAAGGAGATCCAGATAACTGCTCATCAATTGATGCAAAAGAGAGGACCCCCCCCCCCCCCCAAAAAAGAAAGAGAGAGAGAGAGAGAGAGAGAGAGAACAATAGCACATATAATTAAAAATCATTAAAGTTTCGGAGCACCCTGCGAGAAGTGCAGCGGAATCTAAACACAGTGAGAGGGGAGAGCACACTCACACACACAAACTGCACAAAGAGAGAGAATCCAAGAGATCTCAGGCCAAAACCCCGAAACCTACTGGGGAAAACCTCTACTGAAGAAGACTGCCCAAGAGCTCACAAGACTGCTCAAAAGGCTCCAAACTGAGATGGAAAATGAGGGAGGGGGGCCTATATATAGCCCCAGCCCCCCTGGTTGGTTGGTCTTGGTGGGGCCACCCAGCATGCCTAGGTGGGCCTACCCCCTCCTACTGTCCATAGAGGCTGCTACACAGCCCTATAAAGGGCCTGGCCCCCCATGCCCATAGGCCAACTCAGTCTGTCCAGGAGGCCGACCTGGCAGGACCACAAGGCTTGACCCAGCAGTCTGATACCAGAGGACACATCCAGGGGCTCATCACATAGCACACAAACAAGCCCAAAAGGTGCCCTGATCAGCAGGGATCTGACCCGCAACCCTAGGCGCCTCCAAAAGCTGCCACGTAGTGCATAGGCTGACCCAGAGAGCTTGTCCCCTGCCTGGAAACCTCTACCTGCACTGCGCAGACTGAAACGTGGTAGCATGTGGACCCGGTAGGACCCCTCTATCCTACAATACCCTTATGGGGGGCAGGCACACCCACAAGAAGGCCCTCTCTCTGGACTAGCCTAACCTCACAGGAGGCGGGCACACCCACAAGCACTAGCCCTCTCTCTCTAGAGTGACATCAAGGGATGTTGACCTCCAACACCCCCTCTCAGCTCTTGGATGGAATGCAGATGCCAGGGAGCTGGGTGTGCAGCAAGAACAACTGGAGGAATCTGTCGTGTGATACTCCATTGCTAAAGACCGCCACAGGTACTGTTCCATCCTTTCCCACCAAAATCAATTGTTCACTATGAGGAGACGAAATCCATGACCATCTCACCAAGGTGGAGGCTGTGATGGACTAGTAGGATGCAATTGGCACAAAGTGGAACACAAGTCGATTGGCCATGCTTGTGCTAGGGTCTAGGCATCAATCGGTTCATCACAACAACGATAGCAAGACAACAGTCTACTCGCATGACATTTGAGCAGCTTGCGCCTCCTGCTCTAGGAGGAAACTCGAGAGAAGCAGCATGACACAAATGGCGATGACAAGGCCTTCCTTGCGACCCTAGTTAGGGTCTATTGTAGGGTTTTATCTCTATGACTACCTAGAGTAATCTCTCACTGTATGTTGATGAATTCTCAATACAGCTTGCCGTTCTCTCCAACCCTCACCAATTTTCAACATTTGGTATCATAGCAAGCTGCCCTTCACTCCCAGCACCTAAGTCCCCATCCCTCTGGAGACTATTTTGTCGCGTGATGCATGAATTTTATGAGCAAAAACCTATGAGCAGGTTTATCCGAGCCTGTTTTTCAAGAGATTTAAAAATTTGTATTTCTTTAGGAAACATGGTTTTTACACTTATATTTTCACTAGAACTAGATCCCTTTATCATAAAAATATACAAACTAGTCACTCATTCATTTTTACATAACATAAATTTTCTTATTTAGAGACATCCCTTTATACCCCTGTTATTACTTCAAAAAAGTGTTGAAAAATAATTCCATTAAGAAACATCCCTCATAATCACTCTCAATGTAATAATATTATACATATATAATTACTTATTAAACACATTTATATCAATATGATCCCCTATTAAGTAAAAGTTGTAAGAAGGATCATAAGGGAATTTTCATAGAGAAGTCTACTATACATGTGGGTTTCTTCAAAAGCCATCCCATTATGTTGCTCATCATTCCCAAAGTTTCATGTAAAGATTTGTGTATAAAATAGGCATTACTATAATACTTTGCATATTTATAAGTGAAACTATGTTTTCTTTCAATCCATTTTTGCCATATTTTTACATAGTTGGAAGCTTTTTTTTTTCCTTAGCTCGGACGCTCATAAGATTTCGCTCAGAAAATGGTCATCCACTTCTGTCGCAAAAAGCTCCATCTATTTCCAGAATTGTGACTCACCTACTGTAAAAAGCGTCACCTTTGGAGCAGTTTTGAGGCTGGTCAACCTGTTTCGGGCCTGCTTTTTCACACATGCAGCAGGATGCCATGTTTTGGATGGCTTCTTGAGGTAGTTTTGGAGCTGGGCAACAACTTTTCTGGTGAAAAAATCACTGCAGCAGCTGCATCTCGACAGGTCAACTCCATTTCAAGCCTCTGGCCTCATTTCTAAGGTGATGTTTGGAGCTGCGTTGCTGGAGACTGTTTTGGATCTGTTCTTCTACGAATCGACCTGTTTTTGCTGCATTTGGAGTGTTATACATCTTTTAACTGCTACATCCATTTTTCGTGTGCAGTTTCGAGGCTGTTGCACAACAGCATTGCTACTATTTTGGTACTGTTTCAGCAGCTACTCTCGGTGCGGTTCTAAAACAATAATTTTTCAACTTGTTTGAAGTTTTTTGGAGCACCTACCACTGGTTTTGTGGGGGTACTATTCTTCCCCAACTTGCTGCAGCAGCAGAAATTGTCCTTTTCGGAGAAGTTTTGATCCTGTTCCAGCCCCTATAAAGGGTTGAAAATCTCTGATCTTTGCTCTGGCTCTGAAGACCATTGTCTAAAGCACATCTGGTGCTGCCATTCAGTCACATTTGAGGAGTATTTGCTGTTTTCCATCAGAGAATTTTGGGACTGTTCAAACAGTCGACCTTTGCCATCCGATTTTGATAGTTTGGGACAGATTTTTGAGGTGCATCCTCAATCCAAGCATTGGCTTTGAAAGTGAACATTCATTAGTTGTGCATTGCATTCACAGTACGAGAACTTGTCAAATTGATATTTGTGCATTTGCTTGAGATGGCCCAAAATCCACGTGATGTTTTTGGTTTACTTGCACAGGAGGATAAGTTGGATGGCACCAACTATTCTCTCTAGAGCGACACAGTTAGAAGCCTTTTGGTTGCTGAGGGACTTTGGGATTTTGTCACAAGTGATGATGTCCATCCCACTCCTATAGCTCCAAGCACCCCTCTGCAACAAGGGGGAAAGGTTGTGGCACAGGATGTGGGCAAGAGGCTCAACCACAAGATGCACCTATTGTAAAAAGCCAGGTCATTTCATTCATCAATACCAAAAGAGGATTGTAAAAGAGAGAAGAAAGCGTCTACTATGGCAGTTATTGCAGGTTCTGTAGCCACAAATGCAAGAAAGGAGCAAATCTTGCAAAGCATGATTGGGCCTTCTTCCCATGTAGTTGTGATACCTCTTGAGATTCATGCACATTCAGTGTCAATGAAACACGTGGTATTTTGATAGCGGTGCATCCAAACACATCACATCCAGGAAGGACTTATTTAAGATGCTATCATGTGCTCCTATTTGGCAAGAAGGTAACTTGTGCCAACAAATCTTCTTGTCCAATTAGAGGGATTGGTGAGATTTTTCTTATGGCCATTGATGGCTCTGATCTCTACATACATGATGCTTCATATGCCCCGCGGATAAAGAAGAATTTGCTTTGAATTTCCTCCTTCATTAGAAGATGATTTTAGGTCATCTTTGAAAAAGGATCAACTAGACCAAATCAGTCGGCTTCCTCATAGAGCGACTGAGGAGGTTTAGGAGATCATAGACGGGGGGGCGCATTGGACTTCAGTTGGTTTCCATGAGGGCAGCCATCGAGATACTTAGACTGCCAGGTTGGGCATTGACATCTCAGCAGAGCAATAGGTTGCCCACCTGCTAGAGAGTATGCTTTTGTATTGTAGCTCGGCCAAACTCTCCCTAGCAAGATGAGCCCTCATAGCCAACCAAGTCCTCGCCACCACTGCCTGGTACATAGCCTCGTGCTAGTGTTTTCATAGGGAATGCATGAAACAACTCACGCGCTTAGTACGCAATTTCTTGTGGGCGCGATGGAACAGCAAGAGGAACACAAGAGCCAAGGTCATTTGACAGGTGGTCACCGGTGGTTCTGCCCCAGGCGGAGGGAGGACTTGGCATCATTGACCCAGAGATGCAAAGTAGAGCCCTTTTGGGAAGGTTCAGAACCCTGAAGCTCTTGCTCCAAAGAGGGCTTCTTAGGATTACACCCGCACTCGAGGTCAATGGAATGGATCTTCTCAGAGGCTCCCCTCAAATGGAAGGGCTCACCGCTGAAGAGGAGTCTTCATACAGTTTGGCAATAATTGTCGAGAGGACTCATCCAAGCCAGCTCACAGTGCCGTAAGGAGTTCAAGCGTCATCCCCTCTTATGGCACCCAAAGGTTCGAGATCAAAGGGTTTCATTCTAGGGCAGCAGACGCACATTGGTTGGGCATAGTGGGATAGTGGCCCAGCAAAATCATTTGAGGCATGGAGCCGCCTCCCCACCAAGACAGAGGCACAAGTGATCGAGATTCACTTTGCGATCCCAAAGTCTTGGTGGGAGGGTTTGCATAGAGCCCTTCCATAATGGGATGGTCAATATCAGGGTGCCCCTCAAGATCTAGTTTTTGCCTCAATCCATCGGATCCTTCCGTTCCAGATAATAAAGAGTGGGGCTTGGAGGCCTTCTTATGTTGGAGCCCTAGAGATGGATGGGGCCCTGGATATGCTTGAGTGGCAGAGTATCAAGGTAGTAGGCCGTCTAGGCAAGGACTAGACCATTGCTGACCTAGCTCCAATCTTAGCGAGGCAAGATGGGTCACAGTGGCATCTTTGGTTGTGGGAGGGCCGGCCTCTTAGTGAGGTGCAATGGGATCCGGGGGAGTGATTTTGGCCTTCACATGTAGGGCACTCCAAGCACTTGAAGAGGGTGGTGGAGGTGCCCTTCTTCTCGTACACGACACGTATTGGTCGTCGCCTTCAACTTGAGGCTGTTGGAGGCAAACTTCAGTTAGGGTGTCTTGGAGAGGATTAAGGGTGTTATTTCATGCAGTCTCCATAAGTTTATTATTCCAGTGTAATGTGTCTGTGATTTCTTCAATTGGTATCAGAGCAGGAGAGATGGAGTCAAAGGTGAAATCCAAGAAGGTGGTCGTTTACTAGTTTAAATTTCCCTACATGGCAACTCAGGACCCGATTATACTTGATGGAGAAAGGATTATGACTGGTAGTGTCTGGAGCAGAATAAGAGCCGAGCAAATCTGACAAACAGAAGAAGAAGACCAGGCATTGGGATAGTCGCAACGAGAAAGCTCTTGAAATCATTGGTTGAGCACTTGGAGCTAAATACAATCATCATCTCGATCTAACAGCAAGCACTAATGAGCTTTTGTTTCCAAGGTGCCTACTGATTAAAACAAGATGCTAAAGAAGTATAGTCGCCTCAAATTTTCTTGTGGTTACAGTGGCAAACCCGGCCGCCAAATCAAAGGAATCGACACATGCAGCAGAGGTTCAATAACATTTTGCAGGGATTGTAAGGTGGAGAACACCACCTATGAAGAGTATGATTTCTAGGGATACACAGAGTTGCAAATGATAGAATAAAACATTGTAACAAGGCCAAAAACACCTGCAAGGTTGAGGCCATTGTCTGTCTAAGTCAAGTCGGCGTTGTTGTCTAGCCAATAAAATGATAACCGTGCTTCTTTGTTAGCACCTATAAGTTTCTTAGGATGGATTACCTTTGGAAACTCACACTTGGTTTTGTGGAGAGCTGTTTGGTAGGTATCTTTTTCTGTCAACTTGCAAAGCAAATCCTTTGTTTTGGATTTGCAAAATTTGTTTACAGGTTACTGAGTTAATTTAGAAGCCACCCACTCTCAATTTGAGGAGCGTGTTGGAGTAGTTAGGGCGCCTTGGTTAGGATTAGGGGGGTTTAGTATTTGGACGTGTGGCAATATTGCATGCTTTGCATGGACGGACCTCGGTGGAGGTTATATCCTGGCACAGTTCGAGGAGTCATTTTTTGTAATCACGCATGATATGCGCCACGATGGTTGTTCTATCCACACTAACCTTATTGAGCTGCTTTACTTCATGGCCAAATGTAGAGTGTCGTGGGATCATCTGAGATGTAGTCTTTTTGCAAACCACCTACTTTTTCTTGTTCATCTCGGTTCATTGATCTTGTCATTTTATGCAGTCTTCATAAGTTTATTGTTCCAGTATATTGTGTCTGCGATTTCTCGAGAGGTTACAGCTTGGACTCCCTCGAGAGAGCGGGTTGAGCAGCAACTTCCCGAGGAGGTTCTCTCCACATTGTGGTCACGCTTATGGACCAGCAACAGGCCACAAAAGGTTTCATACTTTTTCTTGATGGTGGCCCATAGAGGTTTGCCCCTCAATTCATGGCTGGAGCAGATGCACATAGCTAGCGGATGCCACTGCTACGCGGATGGAGATATGGAGATGATCCCGCATTGCCTTTGGAGCTGCCCTGCAACACTGAGGATTCGGATCGGTCCCTCCGGATTGTCATCAAAACATAGAGGGTGCAACGAGTTTACTTGGGGGATTGCTACTTGGCTGACAAAGGGGGGTCACACCTTCTCCATCTATCTAGCCTCTCCAACTGACAAAATCGAAGGGCAATGGGTCTCTAGATACAAGCACAGAACGTGACACCTCCTTCCAAACAACACACTATGCCATCACCAGAGGACAGCTGGGGGGGACAGTGTCCAACATCACTGCTTGAACATCTAGGTTGCCCATTGTAGTTTGTGATGGGAGGCCACCAAGTCCCCCCAACAACCAACCTATTTGACATCTGCTATTGAGACATCATCTACACCCTGCGCAACAACAAGATCTCAAATGACTGCTGAAGCCCGAGAGGCAACCGCATTTCTACAAGGCTAGGCCTGCAAGTGTCTTCTAGGTATTCCCAAAGCGAATAGGCATTCGATGGATGTATAGTCTTCCACCCTAGTGTTAGAAATCAAGAGAGTAAGAGAGCAGGTAGCAAGAGAGCTGAACGTAGTGTTTGCAATAGAAGAAGTGACTGTTACAAGAAGTGGGATGGGTTTTGTCTAAGTGACAAAACCTTATCCTTCACTAACGATAGTTAGTGAACTAACTGGTGGTTAGGGGAAACCTCTAAATGAGGGAAAAGTGCCCCTAACCTACTTATTACATTACATTGGTCACTACTGAATTATAATAATAATTCTAACACCCCCCTGCACTGCCAATGTCATGTACAAGGAAATTCCAAAAGGATATAAGTTCAGGGCACTGTGAAATGCCTCAAACTTTTCGCCTAGAAGTGGTTTGGTGAAGATGTCTGCAACATTGTCATGTGTTGACACATAGATCATGCTGATCTCTCCTGCATGCAACTTCTCTCTGACATAGTGATAGTGAACCTCAAAACACAGGAATCTTTGCCGCTGCTATAGTACTCTGACTATCAGTGAGAATCAAGGACCCTCCAATGAAAGATGAAGATCAGCAAATAAACGACGCAGCCAAACACATTCAACTGTCGCTGTGAAAGCTGCCCTGTACTCAGCTTCACATGAGGAGGTAGCCACTGTAGACTGTTTCTTGCTCAACCAAGAAATGCAAGCATGTCCTAGAAAGAAATAATTCCCACTGGTGGACTGCCTAGTATCATAGTCTCCAGCCCAATCTGAGTCACTATAAACATGAATCTGCAAGTCACCCCCCCTGGGAAACATCAAGCCAAAAGACTTTGTAGCTTGCAAGTAACGGAAGATGCGTTTTACAGCCTGCCAATGCATAATCTTTGGGCTGTGCATATACCTGCTCACCTGAGAAACTGAAAACTGAATATCAGGTCGTGTATTGTAGAGATAAATGAGACATCCAACAGCCTGACTATAGAGTGTGACATCAATTGATTCACCCGCATCAACTTGTAAGCTTCAGCCCCGGCTCCATGGGAGTGGACATAGGCTTGCAATCATGCATGTTGAATCTGTCCAAGAGCTTTTGAACATACTTGGACTGAGACATAACAATGCCACGTTTCTCTTGAATAAACTAGATCCCCAAAAAGAAATGTAACAAGCCCAAGTCTGACATATCAAATGTAGCTTTCAATTGGGCCTTGAAATCTGTAATTACTTCCTCATTTGATCCGGTGAGCAGCATGTCATCTACATAAAGAATGATGACCAGAACATCCCCCCCATCCTTCTTGATGTAGAGGGTGCTCTCAGTTGGACTATTGTGCAGCCCCTTGCTGGTCAGAAAGGCATCAATTTTGGCATACCATGCACGTGGGGCTTGTTTCAGCCCATATAAAGCTTTATTCAGCTTGCATACCTGAAGTGCATTTTCTGAAATTTGAAAGCCCAGAGGTTGTTTGACATAAACCTCTTCCAACAAGTCTCCATTAAGGAAAGCTGCTTTAATGTCCAACTGATGAACATGCCATTCAAAATTTGCAGCCATGGGTATAACTGACCTGATGGTTGTCATCCTGGATGTAGGATCAAAAGTCTCCTCATAATCTATGCCCTTTTTCTGAGCATATCCTTTTGCAACCAGCCTTACCTTGTACCATTCAATGGACCCATCTGGTTTTCTTTTGACTTTGAAAACCCACCGTGTACCTATGGCATTCTTACCTGGTGGCAAATTCACAACATCCCAAGTCTAATTTTTATGAATGGACTGCAACTCATCGTGCATGGCATTCATCCAATGCACATTATCTTTTGCTTCTTCAAATGTCTCAGGCTCCTCCTCATCAAGAAGAGTACCGGCCTAAGCTGATTCAATTGAATGAGCTCCCTCCATGTGCCTTACTGCACTACGAGTTCTGCCAGGCAATGGAGCTTCAAGCCTACTCTCCCTGAGAGTCTGAAGCAACCAATGCGGAACTGTTTTGGCCGCGTGTATCTCTTGAATTTCTTGCCTGACAACTTCATTCACACCCTGAGGTTGTACCAATTCAACTGGGGGCTGAATCTGTACTTGTGGAGCTGGCGGAGGTTGCTGTAAATTCTGATTTTCAGCGGGGGAACCAAATGCTATAGGAAGCATCCCCTCAAACACATCATCTGAAGAGGCCGGAATCTGAAATTCAGCATTTGTATGTGCAGAATTTTCAGAGAATATGACATCTCTATTGACAAAAATCTTGCGTGTAGCAGGATTGTAGAGACGATAGCCTTTGCTTTGTGAACTATATCCCACAAAAATGCATTTTAGTGCCTTATCTGACAACTTGTGTCTGAACTCCACAGACACGTGGGCATATGCAACACAACCAAAAACTCTGAAGTGGTCCACTGAAAGCTTTCTCCCATGCCATGCCTCATAGGGAGTGATTGTCTTCAAAGCCTTTGTAGGAGCCCGATTTAAAATATAGTTTGCACACATGAGGCCTTCCAGCCAAAACTTGTGAGGCAACTTCTTACTTGTGAGCATGCTTCTATCCATTTCCATGGTGGTGCGATTCTTCCACTCAGCTTTGCCATTCTGTTGAGGTGTAAGCCTCACTGTAAGCTGATGCATAATACCTTTTTCTTTCAGAAATGTCTCAAATTCATGAGACATTTACTCCCCCCCTCGATCTGTGCGAAGCGTCTGCACCTTGAGTCCTGTCTCATTTTCAACCATAGCCACAAAGTCTTTGAAATGCATAAACACTTCTGATTTTGCCTTGAGACCATAAACCCAAGTGTAGTTGATAAAGTCATCTATGAATGTAACAAAATAGAGATAACCCCCAAAAGCAGATGTCCTTATGGGACCGCAGACATCACTCTGAATAAGCTGCAATTTTCTTGTAGCTTGCACAGCACCATCCTGCTTGAAGGGAAGCCTATGCATTTTGCCGAGAATGCAACCTTCACATGCATGAGGAGGAGGGGACTCCAAAGGAGGTAATGCATCAACCATATCATGCCTCTGAAGTGTCATTAAGCTACCATAGCTCATGTGCCCATACCTAGCATGCCACAACTCTGCATTGTGCATTGCAGCAGCGGGAGTGCTAACTGATAATGCAAGTTGGGATCTTTTTCCATATAAATCAAGCTGAAAAAGACCCCGATACAAAGTGCCAGACAATCTCAAAACATATTATGCACACTTGTCATCATCAAAAACAACCTGAAATCCTCCTCGATTGAGTGAGGACACTGAAAGCAAATTCTTCTTTATACCTGGCACATAGAGTACATCTGAAATCCTGAAATCTATGCCATCAGTGGATGTGAGAATAATATCTCCAACTCCACATATTGAATGAGAAGAATTATTTGCACATGTGACTTTCTTCTTGGTGGGTGAAGAATGCAAAGTTACAAACAGATTTTTCTTGGAAGTGATGTGCTTTGAAGCACCACTATCAAAATACCAAGTGTGTAGTGTCTCATCAACATTGAAAGAGCATTCATCCTTTAAAGGATCGTAACTGCAAGTCAAAAAAGCATATGGGTCATCATCATTAGTGGCTGTAGTATGTGAACTACCCACTAAAAAATCTGAAGTGCAAGTCAAAAAGGCATAGTGCTCTTCAACCAAGTTGGCTGCAACATCTCCTCCATCATGGCAATGTGGACCTGATGCATCTGATACAGCCATACCGGAATCCCTTTTCTTTTCTTTGGCTATGCGCTTCTTGCACTCTCCAATATAATGACCTAGCTTTTTGCAGTAATAGCGGATGCCCTTCTTTTTCTACTTGTTTGTATCACCATGTGCCTTAAAAGAAGGCTGTCCAGAATCAGCTTTATGCTGATGTGTGGGCTGATGGGCATGTGGCTTATGCTGCCCTTTACCCTTGGGCTTGAACTTAGAGAGCATAGCATGCTCGCCAGCCCGGGTTGCCATATTTTTGTGTGTTTGTTCCTCCTGCAACAGAAGTCCTACCAACTCGTGAAAGGAGAGAGGATTGCTGCCCCCCCTCAACGACAAATTCAGCAAGGTGTGGAAACCAAGATAGGACTCAGGAAGAGAGTTCAAAGTGGTGGAGATCATCTCTAAATCCGAAATGACTTCATCAATGTTTAGGAATTGTTCCCTGAGATCCTAAAGCTTCGTGAGGTGAGAATTCATGGAATCTCCCTCCTCCATATGTGTATGGGAAAGTTCTCGCTTCAGAAAGGAAACTCTGGCATCGTTTCTTGCTGCAAACATACTCTCCAGTATTACCCAAGCTGCCATAGATGTCTTGCATGACCGAATATGAGGTATAATGAACCTCTTGACATAAAGAGAAATTACTGAAAGAGCTTGTGCATCTCTAGAGTCCCATCTTTTCTGCTCTGCTGTGGGAGCTCCTGGAGCGGCTGCTCCAATTACCTGTGCTGTATTTGTACCTCTACCCCTGCCTCCAGCTGGAGTGACAGGTATAGGCATTGTATCTGGTCTTTCTTCATCTCCATTGACATAATCCCAAAGATTTCTGCCAACTAAGATATTGCGAACCATGAAACTCCACAAGGAGTAGTTGGTGCCATCCAACTTATCCTCCTGTGTGAGAACCCCGAACACCTCATTTGAGTTGTTATGTGCCATTTTTGCCAGATAAACTCAGAAATACAGCAAACTGAACAAGTAGAATCCCTTCCTGGGATGTAAGATGCACAAGTAAATTCTGCAAAGAAGAATATGCCCACAGTGACAAATATTGTCACAGCCTGTCAAAGGCTCAAAATGCACCACAATCTGCTCAATGCCCAAAAATCTGCAAATAGAATCTGAAAAAGGTGGCAAAAGTCTGCAATTTGACTCGTACTGAGTCCAAAACTGTCTGCAAAATGCTCTTTTACCTGCAAAATTGCAACTTAAAATGCAAAAGCCCCAATTTATTGTGGGAAATTGCATACAAAGAGGGCAAATGGTCTGAAAGCCCCAAATGTTGCATAAATTGCACTCTGCGTGCAAATTTCTGCAAGAAATTGCACTTGAAAGGGGCAAATCAACTAAAAGCCCCAAATCTATGCATTCTCTGCAAAAAATGCAAAAGCTCCCAAAATGCAAACCAAACAATGGTTCTCTGCGCAAATGCTTATCAGGAAACACCTTCCAGAGTCCACCTGCAAAGAAAAACTCTACACAAAGTACGGGCTCCTCAGCTTGTACGGAACTATCAGTACGAAATCCGTACAATGTATGCGCGTACAGCGACGGGGACGAGCATTTTCTGAGCGAAATCTTCCGAGCGTCCGAGCGAAGGAAAAAAAAAGCTTCCAACTATGCATAAATATGGCAAAAATCGATCAGAAGAAAACATAGTTTTACTTAGAAATATGCAAAGTATTATAGCAATGCCTATTTTATACAAAAATCTTTAGGTGAATCTGTAGGAATAGTGAGAGTATAATGGGATGGCTTTTGAAGAAACCCACATGTAGAGTAGACTTCTCTATGAAAATTCCCTTATGATCCTTCTTACAACTTTTACTTAATAGGGGGTGACATTGAAAACCCTCTCTCAACCTATCTTCATGAAAGAGTTTCTTCAAAGAAAACTCATTGAAGCAAGCCATCCAAGTAGTTTCACCAGCGAAACCCCTTTGAAGCAAGTCTCCCAAGGTAGTTTCGCTGGCGAAACTACCTTGGACAGCACTTTTAAAAGTGACATAACTTTCATATCCAATGTCCAAATATAGTCATTCAACCACTCAAATTGATCGGAACACCCCATTTGAGCACATCTATGGAGTTATATTTTGGAAAATCTTTCATATATAGTATTAAATATTACATGTATTTTATGAGAGTGATATATAAGCCCAAGTTAATACTTATTTATAGTAATTTAAACTTCTTTAGAAACATGTCCATAAATATGCTATAAAAACACTAAAAAGATATTGCCATATGATATAAATGTGTTAATAAGTAATTATATATCATAGTATTATTACATTGAGAGTGATTATGAGGAATGTTTCTTAAAGGAATCAACACTTTTTTAAGGTAATAACAGGGGTACAAAGGGATGTCTCTAAATAAGAAAATTATGTTGTGTAAAAATGAATGAGTGACTAGTCTGTATATTTTTATGATAAAGGGATCTAGTTCTAGTGAAAATAAAAGTGTAAAAACCATGTTTCCTAAAGAAAAACACTTTTAAAAATCTCTTGAAAAACACGCTCGGATAAACCTGCTCATAGGTTTTTGCTCGTAAAATTGACGCATCCTACAACGACTTGTACGGACGAAATGTACGGATGTACGGCTCTTGATGTACGGGTGTACGGTTGCTACTGCTATTGTTGTACGGGCGGCCAACTGTACGGGGTACGGACAACAGTTGTACGGATGTACGACAGGTGTGTACGGAGTGCACCGAATCTGTACGACGACTGTACGGCATGTGCGACGATGTGGATAGCAAGTGTACGACGGAACTGTACAACGGTACGGCGTACGATTGTATCGGCTGGCGCAGATGTATGGAATGCTGGCGGGCTAGTCAATGGTACGGACACCGTACAGAATGTACGAAAGCAGACGCAGATGTACAGACATCAAGAGCTCCGTGAGCTTGTACGGCTGTACGGACCTGATGGTGTTGTACAGCTCCTCGAGAGTTGAAGCTGTACGGAATCAGTCCGTACAGATTGTACGGACGGAAGCTGCAAGCAGGGAGCTTGGAGCAAGAAGGTCTTGCGAGCAAGGAGCGGGGAACTAGAAGCAGGGTCTTGCTGCTCTGATACCAAATGTTAGAAATCAAGAGAGTGAGAGAGCAAGTAGCAAGAGAGCTGAACATAGCGTTTGCAATAGAAGAAGTGACTGTTACAAGAAGTGGGATGGGTTTTGTCTAAGTGACAAAACCTTATCCTTCACTAACCATAGTTAGTGAACTAACTGTGGTTAGGGGAAAAAACTCTGAATTATAATAATAATTCTAACACCTAGTTGCTACCCCTGTTTCAGAGATTCCTTAGGCAGTGAGATGGGTTCTCTGAAAATATGCTGGTTAACAACCAGTTCTATTTTCTAGCATTTCTTCCACGATTAGCATCCCACGGTTGAGTGATTTGTATGGTTGGTTTCTTTTTCAAGATAAATAGGAAGTTTTTTCCCCCCGAAAAGAGAAAGCAAGCATCAGCAAAACGATACATGCTGGACCATAGAAGATCGGTTCAGTAAATTCTGCATGTTGATTCCATACAAGGAAGAAATGTTAGCTCATGACACAGCCCACCTATTCATTAAGCATTGGTATCCTATTTGTGGGTTTCCTCACAATATTGTATCTACTAGAGATTCAAAGTTTACCAGTCAGGAGTGGGCATTGTTCGAGAAGTTTGATATGTAGCTACATCTTTCCAGCTCATATCCCCCGAGACGGATGGGCAGACAGAAATCTGCAATCTGCTAGCATTTGATATTCTCAAGTGTTATGTTAATGATCAGTGGGAGGTTTATCTTCCCTTGGTCTGGGCCATCTTGAATGATTCCTTTTCATCTAGTATTGGGTGGACACCATATGAACCACCCTTTGGCAGGCAGTTCAAGTCTCTTCTCATACGGACCACCGAGACAATTTATGAAGCAGATCAGATTGGGGAATCTTAGGAGTGGGTGGGGATTGGATTGCCAAGGCACACACCAGGCATTGTCAAGATGTGCATTGTGAAGAAGGCAATGGGTGTACTCACGCATCATCCAGCAACGAGTGAAGAGCTGTAATATGAAGTCTTGATCCCTTTCTCATCACCCAAAAGATCAATGATGTGTCATGGAATCACAGCTCTCACCACAATGGTACATGCATACAGTCTTTCATGTGGCTTGGCTGAAGCCTTGCATGGGACCTCCACAGGTCTTTCTGGTCTTCCAATTAGGCGTTTTGGCAGCAAAAAAGTGCTCCTAAAAGAGCTAGATTGGCCCTTCAAGTAAAGCACTAAAGAGAAAACGCGTCAGAGATATCGCGCAAACCAACGAGTAATGAGCTTACAGAAGCAAAAGATTAGATAAAAGCGTTATTGATGCAGTTATTGCCTACCTCGTCGTTCTCCATGAATGACGGTTCAGGCTTCGCGATTAGTGTAGCAATTAAAGAGCCATCTCGTTGATCACTGCCTTCTTTGGTTCGCTCCTCTGTTTCAATTTCCATCGGAGTATTCATTACCTACTTTCCAGCATGACGTTCTCGGCTGGTCATTATGGCTTGGGTGCAAATGGGATCGACTTGCAAGCGACGTCAATCTAATCATCCATGAAGCACGATCCGTATAACGCATGGGCCCATTGCGAAAGACATTTCCGTCGTCCAACAGGCTGGTACACAGCAAATCGAAGGTACCCAAAATGAGAGGGAGGGAGAGGGGCGAAGAAGGGGGAAGGGGAGGTGGAAGCTGCAATGGTAGGAGGAGGAGGCGGCGGCAGCGGCGGAGGAGGATGAGGAGGAGGAGGAGAAAGGAGATCAAAGGGAGAGTGGTGAGTGGCGTGAGCATCGTGAGTGGTGAGCCCGCAGCAGCCCAAGCCCACTTAAAGTAAGATAAAGGACTTGTTGAGGGCGAGATGATGGGACGGATGGAAGAAAACGAGATCGCCACTCCCAGTTGACGACAGTAGCACTGCCCTTTATTAAGCCCTTGCTAACCCAAACCCCAATGCATTATAATTGCATGCTATGAACAAGGTGAGGAAAGTGTGTGCTTTTAAGGGACAATGGGTTGCACATACTTGTAACATGATTGCTTTGAGAGTCATTTCCATGAGTTTCTTCTCCATCTTTTATGATAGTCATCCCTCTCATATTGGCGCTCTCTCTCTCTCTCTCTCTCTCTCTCTCTGTGTGCCTCTGGACAACACAAGAAAGATTAAGAGTGAGCAACACACAGGTCTCATCTACCACCTGTGAACACATCAAGCAAAAGCTTCCACAATTTGTAAGAGGGTCCATCAGTCTCATAGAGATACTTCAAAACCACGGCATTTGGCGAAAACCATGGATAACACCAATACTCACTCACCACAACCACTTGCTCAATTTATGCAAGAGTAACTGGCATAGTAGACTCAAACTAAAACTCAACAACTCATGGACAAACAAGCTACATGTTATGTTATGGGATCTTGGGTCCAAGGACCCTTGCGACCCAACCACGAAACTCATACCTAACCTGACCAGGTTGCAGGGTTTAGGTCTCGAGGGTAATAGCATACACTTGTGTGACCAACATGTTCTCACAAGTCCCAAGTTCCACGTTTCAAGTCACGGGTCTCGAGTTCTAGGATAGGTTTTAGGGTCCAGATTCTAAGAAATGGGTTCTAGAATTCAAGACTCTAGGTTCTTATGGTTTGGGTTCAAACCCACCACGAAAGCATAGGTGCCAATGATGGACTCTCACTCCCTAACATCAGGACAGCCTATGTGGGTCCCATATATCATATTTTGGTCTCCAGTAGATGATAATATACTACTCTTCTCTCTCTCTCTCTCTCTCTCTCTCTCTCTCTCTCTCTCTCTCTTCCCCCCCTCCCTCCCCCCTCCCCCCCCCCCCCCTCTCTCTCTCTCTCTCTCTCTCTCTCTCTCTCTCTCTCTCTCTCAACCATGAAGCACTACCTATAAGCATTCATTTGCTTTTTACCATGATAATCGTAGGAAAAGTAGCTTTCTCCCTTTGGAAGGTGGCAACTCACATCAACCCCCTCTCTATAGCCTACCTTCCTTCCCAAATGTTAATAGGCACTAAAGTTCACACAAAGAATGTTAATAGGCACTAAAGCTCACCCAAGAATGTTAAGGGTGACATTTGAACAGTTCTTGATGATAGCAATATTGCACCATAGTTTGTGATTGACGATGGTCAAACTCAATTCCAGGATGTATATTTCAAGAAGGGATCAAGGATATGTAGTTTTCTCCTTTGAAAAAAAATTCTTGCACCAACACAATCGAAACTGTCTACTACTTGGAGTGGCCACTTCTTTGTTGGGTGAGCTACCTAAGGTGCCAAAATCTATTTAGGCACAAAGCAATCTCCTCATTAGTACAATTTCCTAGCAAAGTCATCTCATGCATTTAATGTCATTGCACTCAAAATTATGTAGGCCTCTTTGCAATCTCAAGATCTACATACATCCAATTGTGCTGAGCTTTATATCCAATCATGGATCTACTTTTCCCTATTCCAAGCACTTGACTTTTTATTAATAAGAGGTACCATTATTGCAAATGCCTTCCTATGTGCTATTCAATCCAGATGCACTTCCTCTAACTAAGTCAACACCTCCCAAAAATCACCACATCAAAGAAACCTTCCTGTTATTTCCAACCCAAGAAATCCCTCCAGATCAACTTCCCCCAATGCATCTCTTTCACAAAAAGATGACACATTTTCTCATTTAGTTAATGAATTTATTTGCTGAAATCAATTTTAGGTTGTGTTTTGCTACAATAATGCATTATTTTTATGGAAAAATCTTGTGCAAATCATATGATAGTTTATTTCCATCACATTATTTTGTAGTATGATACACAATTATGTTGTGAAGACCTAAAGTACAATATGAATATATTCCCAAAATGAGATGACTTCCAAAAGAATGTGCATTTGTTTTATAGTGTTATTCTTCTTTTAATATATAACCTAGCTTGATTTAATATGTCATGTGCAACAGTTCCATTGAGTTTGCCAACCATGACGTTCACTATTGTAGCATGCACTAATCACCCACCCACAAAAAAATACACATGAATCATTAGACCTAGCTACTGGATGGGACCTACATTATCTGTTATCCCATACCATCTCATATATTGCTTTCATAATTTATGCATGGATTTTAATATTTACTTGCTCTTTATCTTAATCCAAGTGGAGTATGGGTCTTACGTCCTTGACCAACATCCATTGAATTTGCCAACCATGACGTTCACTATTGTAGCATGTACTAATCACCCACCCACAAAAACATACACATGAATCATTAGACCTAGCTACTCACTGGGACCTACAAAGATGGTATTATCCGTTATCCCATACCATCTCATATCTTGCTTTCATAAATTATGCATGGATTTCAATATTTACTTGCTCTTTATCTTAATCCAAGTGAAGTATGGGTCGTACTTCCATGATCAACATCTTTTAATCTTTAATTTTATAAATATATTATATTTTTTAGATGAACTAATACATTCCATTTGAGTTTGTTTAACTCTCTCTCTCTCTCTCTCTCTCTCTCTCTCTATATATATATATATATATATATATATATATATATAATATATATATATATATATATTATATATATCCCCCCTTATTTTATTTAAAATAATAATATTTATCTTATGGAAGTTTGTGTTTAATGTAGGGTCTCATTGTACCAAATCACTTGTGAGCTTTTTATTAGATGGTATTACCATGACTAAACCAAATAATTGTTTCAAAGTCCTAGAATTTCATATGTAGCTATGAGGACCAATATTCTTTAGTTTGATTTTTCTACGATTATTTTTGCTATATATTATAGGTGGTTTTATTGTGATTATATCAACATGCATCTTATGGGCTCCTTCAGCCATGCATTGACATCAAACCTTAATAATGGATGACTAAAAGTATTAGCTTTTACATATTTGCATGCAATGTGCTAACAAGTTTGCATTAAGACTTACCCAATATTTTTCCTCTACAAAATAGGGCACGTGGCTTGGTGTGGGAAATTGGAAACTTATATATTGGTTATTACATTTAATGATCAACATAAAGATTATTTGTCATACTACCTTACCATAGCCTTAACCATGCACTTTACATTCTAATACGTTGGGCTAACATGAAAGCACAATGACAATATCTTCTATAAGAATGTAACTACTAATCAAATTCCTATTTGTAGATGGAAAAGCATCCTTTGTAGAGCTTTAACATGTTTCTCATAGAATAAGATTTTCATTGGGGATTAAGAATAAAATTAACATACTTCACACATGTCTAATTTACACATGAGGATCTTGAACTTTTATCCACCTATGAACTTGTGCACCCATTTTGATATAGATGTGTTGCACATTTTGACTATGTAGGCCATGGTTATTCTTTAATATGGATTACTCAATAATTGCAACAAGGCAAACAAAATAGTTTTGCTGCTTGAACTAGGTTTGTTAAGGTAGAATAACTTCCTTAACCTTTCTATTTTGGCCAAAGATAAGGCATTTAATAGGATCCTGACCAACAAGTAACATGGACATATTGGCATGAATCGATAGTAATAAGTAATTTATGCTTATTAACATGATTTTTAACAATATCATCACTAATTAATCATCATGGTTGAGATTTAACCTTTCAAGCACCCCAATTAGATCATTACTATGTTTATCAAACTAGTTAGAGCAATAACTATTTGTATTGTTGTGTAGGGGTCTAATGAACAATGAGATAGCACTCATTCTATCACTCGTACCTCCTTCTTAGTGTTCTCACCACTTAGCCAAATTAAGTGGTAGAGCCATGCCCTTCTACTTTGCAAGAACCCTTGGAGGCTTCTCAATCTTTGGCATAAAGTGGATCCTAGTTTATTATGTTATCAAACCTTCACTCCACTAGCACTATGTAACTTCACACATGTTGACCTTGGGTTATTGTCCAACTCGAGTCAGGTTACCACAACAAACTCGGATGGAGACACATACATGAAGCCGTGGGTGAAACCCATTAGCCAAATAGTGCAACTATGAGTTAGTAGGAAGGGCCAATGTAGATTATGCTAGGAAACCAATTAGTATCAGTGGTTTAGCGAGTTTTGAGGTCTTGTTTACGAAGGTGATACATCTCACCTACCTAATTCCATGGTTATTTGGAGGATGAGGCCGAGTTAGACGGCCGAGTTAGACTAGACTCCTCCCCATCCTCTAGTTTTGACTTGTTAGGATCTACACAAGCTAGAAGGAGGTGAATCTAGTTGCTCTCACAAAGTGTGGAGCCTTAGCCATGGTGAGAATGAAAGAGTGTATGAGCATTGAGTCTAGGCTATGGCTATTTGTAATTGAATGACTCTATTTTATAATACAAGTATTATCTACATCTCCAGCTTTCCTTTTCATACTCTTACAAACACACAGGTCTCATCTATCGCCTATGAACACATCAAAAAAAACTTCCACAATCTATAAGAGAGTCCATCAGTCTCATAGAGATACTTCAAAACCATGGCATTTGGCAAAAAACATGAATAACACCAATATTCACTCACTAGAACCACTTGCTCAATTTTAGAAAGAGTAAGTGGCATAGTAGACTCAAACTCAACTCAGCAACTCATGGACAAACAAGCTCCAGGTTATGTTATTGGATCAGATGATATGACTTTTGAGGTCTTGAATTTCGGTCATAACGAGAGTGTCAAGGTTTTGAGTTACAAGCTCCAAGTTTCGGATTCTAGCTCCCAAAGTGTTATAGGTCTTAACAAATGGTTCTAAATTTTGGGCTCTAAGGTTATGAGATTCAATATGCTAGTTTCGAGGTCTTAAGTTTTAGGTTCCAACAACGAGGTGGCTCCAAGAGTGTTAGACGAGGATCTTCAAATAGGTCTTGGATAGATCTGAGCAACCAAGATTGAGGCCAGTCAAGCCGATAGATCTTGACCTAGCAAATGTATTGACTAACTCAACAGTTGCCAAAGCAAAGGCAACTTTTAGCCTATTAAAGTGAATATTCTAAGAATTCAAAGGTGTTAATGATGAAGACCCCTACAATCATGTGCATAGTTTTTTGCATATGTCATATAAATGGTGCCATGACCATGGAGGATTACATGAATTACTTCCACTCAACTCAACAAAGATAGCATGGTTACTTCGACATTGGGAATAGGTGTCTAAAGCTTTTCTCAGAATAGTCAGACAAGCAATAAATAAGGAAGATGTCCACACCAAGCTCATTGACTTGAAGCAAAAAGAGAAATAAATTATTTAGGACTTTGTGTTAAGCATGTGTCCCTCATCAATCATCTAAGCACACCACCAATCACTCCCTACCTAGTTAAGAACAGGTTGCACTCAGCTAGACCTATGGACTCTAGAGAGTGTCAATCTGACCAAGGCATGTGAAGAGTTTCTAGACTAAGTAGTAGCAAAGAGTGGACCTGCCAGGAAGAATCCAAAGAAAAGTCTCAAGTGGAGTCATGAGAAAGATGCCTCATCCAAAGTAAACAAGTTAATGTCCATGCTTAAGAAGGCCTAAAGAACTGGGTTTCTCTGGCAAGCTTGGTCAGAAGAAACAATAGTGCAACAAGTCTTCACTGTAAGGACACGTTGAGGATGAGTTTTGGAGTAACCTTTTGAAATATGAAGGTTAGTCTTAAAATAACTGAACTGCTTCAGATTGCCCCATACAAGTAAAGAATTCTTATTATAATAGTAGCTCAATTTGTGGATTCACTTATTGACAAGCCAGTAGTAGATGAGAAAGTTCCATTCATCACCATCAAAATGAAGAAGCAGAGTGTATCTTATCTAGTATGATCATGGGATGGTAATTCATGAGTGAATAGCATTTTGGAGGACATGGCTAAGTGGTTGAATCTGAGGAATTTAAAACCTTCACCTTTTTGAGTGTGCATGGCTGATTATAACAACTAGTTAAGCCCAAAGGCAATTGTAATATGCCATTATTACCACAGGTGACATTTCAATATTATACAATAGGTCTAATTAGCATATCTTTGAATATGAATGGTTGTCCAGTATTACTGGGTAGACTCTGGTTGAAAAGTGCCAAGGTATTGCATGATTGGGGATGTGAGATTATTGATAATCATGACTAGAAATACTGTTGCTAAATACCCGCAAGTTCAAGGAAGGTATTGATTCGTTACCGACCAAAGATCTAGAGGTCAAGGATGTTGAGAGTTCACGCTCAACATCATGTGATCATGTGTGCATAGCACCATCACGTGATCATATGTGCATAGCACTAACCTTATAGAGTGCTATAAAGGAAAGGGTTAGATCCCCTAACCCTAACCCTAAAAGGGTTTGTATATATTCTATTTTTTCAACTAAATCTAGTGTAGAGTTAGTCATTTGTGGTGTGCTCTCTAGCTGTGCCCTCTCTTCTCCTCTCCCCTCTTCATATTTTGTCATGGTATTAGAGCATGGTTCTATCTTCCACTGAGGCGCCATCCTTCTTGAGAGTGTGAGAGAGATTGTGAGATTGAGAGTTCTCTTGAGTGATTGTGAGATTCTTCCATTCACTTTCGTTGAGAGAAAATTTCTGTTCATTTTGGAAGAAATTCCGTTCAATTCCGTTCATGAGAGATATTTCCATCATTGTGAGGATTGAGAGATTTCTGTTGCATTTCATTGAGATGTTCTGTCATTCTTTTGAGAAAGATATTTGTTCTTCTGTTAAGGAGAGAGAGCAGCCCTCTACCTATGCGGCATGAGAGAAACAGATCTTTGTTTTGAGAGCTTTGTCTTGATTTATCAGCATCTCGATTGCATACAACTCCAAGATAGGCAACTCTGCAACTATATGCAAGAGAAAGGCCTTCCAAACGAGCTTCAGCAAACTCTTCAACAAGCAGATAATAGAGACGATGCCCTACGCCTTCTCCAAACTACAAGGCAGCTTCCATCGATGCCCGTGCTCCAGCCAACCTGCTTCAACAATCTACAACTTAAGGCTAAACTCAGCACCTCTAGCTATCGAGATGAGTTCTCCTTTCTTCAGCAACCTTTGTGCAGCAAGCTCCAAGCCTCAAGGCTGACTCTCCATAGCCTCCAAGGCGCCCTCAGCTACATAGCTCCCGGTACCTTACTCTGCAAAGACAAGGCCATCCATCTCTCCATCAAGTGGCAATGCGAGCGGCTACTAGTAGCCTGCAACAAAGACCCAGCATCAACCTCGACCACCGAGCAGCATCACCAGCCCAACGCTCTAGCGACACAAGCTCCTGCAGCTCCCTGTGCCATCTCCAACGTCTCAGCATGCTCTAGAAGCTCGCAGCATCAACGGGCCTCTCGCCAGCCATCAACACTGCAACACCAAGCACTAGCTCGTCGACATGCTCTCTGGCCCGCTCCCTCGCCTCGTCTACAACCGAAGCCTCTCCAACATCTATTGCTGTTGTCCATAGCAGCTACGACATCCAGATCTCCAAGCTCACGTGAAGATCCATAGCACCCAGCTCACGTGAAGTTCGACAACAAACGTGCATGCTCCGGGCTCACTGACTCCAGCGCTACCGAATCCAAGCTGTAGCCATCGCCATAGCCATAGCTGGAGCTCACGGGCTCCCTCTTCAATAGCGCTCATCCACGAAGCCATGGCTCTCCTACAAAATCGACACGAGCAAGCAGAACGCCCATGGACCAACGACTCCATCGATAGAATCTTCAAAGATTCCAGAGCATCTCTAAAGATTTCGGCTACCCACGCCCTGACACGTGGAGGATAAGTCACACACCCCCTTTGACTTGTGGCATCTATCCTATCACAAGGGTCACCACAGAGGTGAGGTCAATCAACTAACACGTGGCACTCTATCCTCCACGTGGCATCTTATCTGCCACGTCAGCAGTCCACACCACCGAGTGCCAAATCACCATCGACTGTCGTGTCAGCCACCACGTCATCAGCAACCATGTCATCAACGCCATGTCATCAGCACCACGTTAGCTGTGCCATGTCAATTGACACATCACTATTACCACGTCATCATCGACTACCACATCATTAGGCCACATCATCATTTCCATGTCATCATTACCACATCATCTACCATGTCATCAGTGACACATCATCAGTGCCACCTCATCAGTGCCACCTCACTCCTGCCACCTCAGCACAGAGCTTCACTGGCACACCTCTTGCTAAGCATAGTGCCACATCATCACTGCATGTGACTCACAGTGACACATCATCATTGAGCACCATTTGCACTCCTTTTGCCCCTCCACCTAGATCAAGTCATATCTCTTGATCCAGGAAGAATTTGATGGCGCTCCAAGAGGGAAAGTCGCTCGTTTTTTTGTGCTCTACGCGCTCGTTACATCAGCGTACATTTTGGCTCAAGTTACACTCACATTTGAGCCTCACCGACAAAACCACTTCCTTCACGCACATTTACCTCTACATCGACGCATTTGACCCAGCACTTAAAAGAACAAAAAGAAAAGGAATTATTTGCTGTTCTTTCATCGATCGATGGTTGGTTTAGATCTAGATCAGAGTAGACTAGATCGCCATAGAGGGGACGCTTTGAATTCCCCAAGTTGCCAATCTAAGCCATGCCTGAAATTCCCGACTAGTACCTATTCAGAGTCAGTCCATACGCTCACATCCGATTTCACATCATTACATTACCTGAAACCTTATGTTCATCAGTTCAGTGAGCAAACTTCAGAGTTTAGAGGTATTGTAGATTGATTCAGTGGGCAGATAGCATTTGATTTCACACACACATGCCACCATTGTAAAGCCTATTCGGCTATCTCATGGCATCGTGCACATCATTTTCAGCCTTGTAAAGCCTCTTGGCTATTCCCGGCATCATTGCCACAAGCCTTGTAACACAGATCAGATTTTATATACTACAGTTCTATCTTTACCGACGGTACAGAGATTTCACTTGGCATCTTAGTGTATTTGCAATTGATTCATACAGAGATTTTCAGGACACTTTTTGAGTACATTTTTTGCACCATGTCAACTAGCAACCTCAATCTGGAGGCATCTGCTAAGTTAGACAACTCTAATTATGGTACATGGAAATACCGAATGGAGACCATTCTTGTGCTTCAGGACTAGCACCAGCAACGGGATCTACATCTATACAAACAGTTTTTGCACCAATAACAGATCCTACCATTACCCGAGCTCAAGCAGAATGGGATAAGAAAGACAAGTATGACTATCACCTAATTAAGCAGAATGTGCAAGATGTCATGCTAGGATAACTCAACACAGTCAAGACATCAAAAGAAGCATGGGATATGTTCGCAGCTCTCTACGAGTCCAAAAACACATCCAGGATTCTCACCCTGAGAAACCAGATCAACTAGAGTTTCCGCAACAGCAGTGAAACCGGTCATGCTTATGTACTCCGCATCAAAGACTACAACAATCAACTTGCAGCAGCAGGAGAGACTATGAATCCCGCAGAAATGGTTTAAATAATCCTGAATGGACTAGGAGAAGGATATGAGAAGTATTGCCATCCAACGACAAATTCCAACACTGGAAGAACTTCGGTCAGTTCTACTTGGTGAAGAACTCAATACTCAAGCCATTCAAGCACGTAAAGGTCATTCTAATGATCAGACATTCACAACTTCAGATAGAAGCAGAGGCAAAGGCAGAAACAGAGGTAGATCAGACTAGAAAAGTGGTCATCATCAACAAAATCAAAGTTAGAATCAGCATCAGCATCAGCAACATCCTCTGCAACATCAAAATCAGCAAAGAGGAAATCATTCCAACCGAGGAAGATTCCAAGGACGAGGGAATGCATCCACCAATGTGTCAAACATTCAGTGCAACTACTGTCACAAGTTTGGACACTATGAAAGAGATTGCCGCAAGAAGTAGTACGACCAAGGCGGTCAATCCAACAGTAATTGAGGGAATTCTCGAGGAAGAGGAAATCATCTTGGTGGACATTCTAGTCATAGTCATTTTGCAAATGAACATGGAAATATATTTCTTGCAAGTGAGGAATTGCATCAGACTGATATAATGTACCTAGACATTGATTTCAATCCCAAAGAGGATTTCAACTATCAAGTCGAGCAAGTGGAACAGGATCCTTGGTACATCGACAGCGGTGCATCATCTCATATGACAAATCATCAGGATTGGTTCACAGAAATGAAACCATTAGAAGGACAGAAAAATGTCATCTACACAGCAGACAATACACCGAATCCAGTTCAAGGGACAGGTGTTATCCCTATGAATAATTTCACTGGTACAAAAGGATTAGTCAAAGATGTGCTCTATGTTTCGAAGCTCAGCAAGAACCTTTTGTCAGTAGGTCAAATGACGGAACACAACTACAAAGTCATCTTCAACAGTGATGAATGCACTATCAGAGACAAATCTAAAAGATGTCAGCTAGTAGCAAAAGGTGTCAAGGAAGGATGCTTATACAGAATGCTAGCTATAGTACCAGATAAGCATGCCATGTCAGCTCAAATGCAACAGATGCCACTATCTGCAAAATGGCACAAGAGATATGGTCATGTCAATTTCAAGTACTTGTTAGATCTCAGGAATTAGAATATGGCAATTGGGATTCCGAAGCTACAGTTTCTTGGAAAAGTTTGTGAAGCATGTTGTTTCGGCAAACAAAAGCGAACCAACTTTGTCAGAAGTACCTCTCGTGCATGAGGTATTCTTGATTTGATACATACAGATGTATGGGGTTATGCCCAGACCCACAGCATCAATGGTTCACTTTATTACTTGACCTTCATCGACAACTACAGCAGATATTGTTGGGTCTACTTTCTGAAAGAGAAATCTGAAGTGTTTTCCAGATTTCAAGAATTCAAAGCCATGGTAGAAAACTAGACAGGCAGAAAGATCAAGGTCATGAGATCAGGCAGAGGAGGTGAATACATGTTTTCAACATTCATGAACTTTTGCAAAAATCACGGCATACGAAGACAATTCACATGTGCAGATACTCCTCAGCAGAATGCAATAGCTGAAAGGAAGAATGGGACTTTAGCAGACAGTGCTAGAGCAATGCTTAGTGAAAAGCATATTCCGAATTAGTATTGGGCAGAAGCAATAGCTACAACTAACTATTTGCTTAATCGGCTTCCTACCAAACCGATACAAGGTATGACTCCTTATGAAGCATTCACTGGACACAAGCCACGCATTAGGCGTCTTCGCATATTTGGTTGCATAGCATATGCCCACATACATGATGATCATTGTAGGAAATTGGATGCGAAGTCATGCAAATACATCATGGTTGGCTATAGTGAAGAAAGCAAAGCATACAAATTGTATGATCCCATCAACCGCAAAGTCATTATCTCTAGAGATATAATCTTTGATGAGGAATCAGAATGGAAAACCTCACCCACACAGGAGATAGAAGCATCGACTTCACAGTCATCTACAGAACAGGTTGATGAAGAAGAGCAAGAATTGCTAGCAACACCCCAAGCAGAGCCACAATGGCTCAGACGGTCTACTAGGGAAAGCAGACCTCTAGCCAGATTGACACATGCTCAGAAAGGCAAAGCAATTCAGGTGGAAACCACCAACTATGCTCTTATGACTACCATCATGGCTACAAAAGAGCTAGTGTACTTCAAAGATGCAGCAGACAAGCCAGAATGGCAAACTGCTATGAATGAAGAAATGGATGCTTTGTATAAAAATAACACTTGAAAATTATGCGACCTTCCACCAGGAAAAAAGGCCATAGCCAACAAATGGGTATACAAAGTGAAGTACAATCTAGATGGTAGTATTCAGAGATATAAAGCCAGATTAGTTGATTTGCACAACAATATGGTCAAGACTATGATGAGACTTATGGTCCAGTAGCAAAGATGGATTCCATATGGTTCTTGATATCACTAGCAACGCTTAGCAAATCGAATGTGTATCAGCTCGATGTCAAGAATGCATTTCTCAATGGTTATCTAGACGAGGAAGTCTACATGCAACAACTAGCAGGTTATGTTGAACCAGGAAAGGAGAAAAAGGTTTGCCATCTTAAGAAAAGTCTCTACGGCTTAAAGCAAGCACCCAAAAGTTGGTACAGCAAAATTGACAAGTATTTTGTTGATCTGGGATACATGAAGTCCAATGCAGATCATACTCTCTACTACAAAGTTCAAGGGGAAGACATTACTATTGCACTTTTGTATGTAGATGATCTGATTGTGACAGGAAGCAAGGATAGCTTCATCAGAAAATTGAAACAAGGCTTATCTGCAGAGTTCAACATGAAAGATCTTGGACTTATGCACTATTGTCTTGGAATTGAGTTCTGGAGAGATTCAGATAGCAGATTTATGAGTAAGCTCAAGTATGTTGACAGTCTCCTGAAGAAGTTTCATATGGTAGATTGCAAGATTGCAGCCACTCCCATGGAACAGAGTTTGAAACTTACTAAAGATTCAAAAAAGCCTATAATGAATGACAGATACTACAGGCAACTCATCGGATCTTTTATATATCTGACAATCACATGGCCAGATTTTTGTTATGCAGTAAGCTCACTAGCATAGTTTATGGAAAATCCAAAATAGTCTCATTGGAATGCAGCCAAAAGAGTCTTGAGATACATCAGAGGTACAAGACAATTTGGAATAGAATACAGAGGAAGTCGTCCACGGTTGTATGGATACTGCGACAGTGACTATGTCGGAGATCATGAGACCAGGAGATCGACACAAGGATATGTATTTTTCCTTGGTCAAGTTGCTATATCATGGTTGTCAAAGAAACAACCAACTATTTCTTTGTCTTCGACTGAAGAAGAATATAGAGCACTCACTACAGGTGCATGTGAGGCTATATGGCTCAGAAGACTATTGTCAAATACAGGTTAATTTGATGAGTCCAAGCCAACAACAATATAATGTGATAATCAATCGGCTCAAGCATTGGCAAAAAATTCGAAATATCACTTCAGGACAAAGCACATTGATGTCAAATTGCACTTCATCAAAGAAAGAGTGTTACTTGGTGACATCACACTGTAGCATTGTGATAGCAAAGAAAATGTTGCAGACATCTTTACCAAACCACTCGGTAAAGAGCTATTCGAGAAACACCGACTAGCTCTTGGTTTGATGCAGAGGAAGGACATTCCCATTAAAGGGGTGTGATGGAATGTAATGCGCAATCCTTCTTCGATTCCCCAAAATCATCATCTTGAGGGAAGGCCTACTTCATGATGTTGATCTTGAGGGAAGGTGTTGAGAGTTCATGCTCAACATCATGTGATCATGTGTGCATAGCACCATCACGTGATCATATGTGCATAGCACTAAACTTATAGAGTGCTATAAAGGAAAGGGTTAGATCCCCTAACCTTATAACCCTAAAAGGGTTTGTATATATTCTATTTTTTCAACTAAATCTAGTGTACAGTTAGTCATTTGTGGTGTGCTCTCTAGTTGTGCCCTCTCTTCCCCTCTCCCCTCTTCATATTTTGTCAAAGGATTGGTTTCCATAAGATGTTGAAACTTGGTTGCTGGAAATGCAAATTTTTCATGTGGGAGAGATTGACATATGTCAAATGGTAGTTGATCTCAAGCAAAAAATAAAGGAAGAGAGATTGGTTGAACAACCAAATTTGTACCTGAGTGCCTTCACGAAGCCCAAGATCACAATTACTTGGGTGGTTTGATACAAACACTTGGTTTGTTTTGACTCAAGAACTCAACTTGGGGATGACTAAGGAAATAGTGGTGGTAAGCGCTCATTTAGTAAATGATAAACTCTAAGTTGTTAGGATCTTGTTTTTGCAATATAAAGACATGTTTGTGTGGAGTCACACATATTTGTGAGGAGGTCCCCAATAAATATGCTAGCATAGAATTCTGTTGGTACTAGATGCCAAACTAGTCTGATAGCAGAGATATAGGATGAATCCTAATTCTTCCAAGCAGGTAAAAGCCGAGCTTGATCAGCTCATCCAAGTAGGGTTTATCTGTACCACTAATAGGAGTGATTGGTTATTCCCAATTGTGACAATGCCTAGGAAAAATGGCAAGCTTCAAGTTTGCATGGATTACAAGAAGTTGCATGTTTAGGCAATGCTAGATCCTTTCTCAATACCTAGATGGAATTCTTAACCAGGCTGCACGGCACGAGATGGACTCATTTATGGATGGCTATAGTAGATATAATCATATCTCTATAGCACCTAATAATTAGTCAAAATTTACTAAAGTCATGCCGTTTAGTCTGCATAATGCACCATCTACTTTCTAGGGATTCCATGGTTGAAAATTTTAGGTATTATCTGATTGAGTTCATTGCCATTTATTTGGATGATTTTTGTGTATACTTAGCTATGTCCATTTATTTGGTCTATCTTGAGAAGATGTTTGCCAGGTGTAGATAGGCAAGAACTCGATTAAGTGTACAAGTTGGTGTACTACTCGTCCATGTGATTTCTAAAGGTATATGAAGTAAGCCTAGCAAGGTCCAAACCATTGACAAGATACATGAGCCAGAGAATCTGACACAATTGGTGTCCTTTTTTAGATTCATCAGCTTCTATGGAAGGTCTGTAAATAACTTTGCCAAGATTGCAGCCCCATTGTATGAGATAACCAAGAAGGATACATGTTCTAGTGGAATGAGGAGTTGTCTATAGCTTTTCATGAGCTTAAGAAACGTGCATCTGAGATGCCTATTCTTAGACAACCTAGGTGGGATGTGATTTTCCATGTTCATGTAGATGCCTTATGATATGTAGTTGGTATCATATTGGCACAAGCTGATGGAAAATTGGACTACCTAGTCTACTATACAAGCTAGTTAATGACACCACATTAAGTGAAATTATAGCACTACCAAGTGTGAATCTCTTGGATTGATGTATAGTGTATAAAAGCTTTGGCGTTTTTTGCTGGGAAATCCATTCATATTTTATGTTGATCATCAAGAATTGCTCTACTTGATGAATAAAATAGTAATTCAAGGATGCTTGGTAAGATAAATATCGCTACTATAGGAATTCAATTTTAAATTTATTCATAAAGAAGGGAAATCTCATGTTACAATCAAAGCAAACTATTTCTTCCAGTTTGCAACCTTAGATGAAGCTAAAGAAGTTTCTACAAAGCTATAAGATGCTCATTGGTTTGCCATGGAGTTTATAGAAATCAAGTATAATGAGATGCTGCAATATCGGTCACATGGAACCTTTCTAAAGCACATGCCCAAAGATAGGCACATGCAATTGGATTTGAAAGCCTGGAAGTGCAATTTAATTAGTGGACATTTGTATCGTCAAGGGGTAGATAGAGCGCTACAATGATGGGTTCTACCACATGAACATGCCATTATACTTACAAAGGCACATATTGGGCCAGCTAGAGGTCATTTTAATGGTAAGTTGACTATTTAGAAGGTGTCCCATGCAGGTTTATGGTGGAGCCCTCTCTTCAAAAATGCTCATGCTTGATGTGTGGAATGTGATGTCTCTCAAAGAACACGGCGATTGCTTACGTAAGATCACATGCCTTTATAACCACGGCAGCCATGGGAAGCCTTTCAAAGATGGGGCTTAGATTACATGGATCCTTTTAAAAACATGGCACATTACACACATAATACATATTATGCTACTAAGTGGGCAAAAGCAAAAGCCCTATGAGATAACTCGGCTTTGAAGGACCATTTATGAGCCCTATTAATGGAACCCAACTTTTTGGTCACTAAGTTTTGAGTAACAATTTATCCATGAGCCAAGGCAAACATAAGGACATGAAAAATGTGAAGCTGAGGCAAAACATTGACCACAAGTTACTGGCCCCAATTTGATTCAAGACCAGGTTAAGTTACCATGGCCAAATTGAGTTAAGACTAGGTTAAGTAATGATGGCCAGCTTGGCTCAAGACGATGCGTGAAGGCATGGGTGCAATCAATCAACTAAATGGTGTGACTGTGAGTTAGCATGAAGGGGCAACACAAATTATGCTAAGAAACCAATCAGTAGCAATGGTCTAGCGAATTATGAGGTATTGTTTAGTAAGATAGTACATCTCAACCACTGAAGTCCATGGGTATATAGAGGGTAAGTCCAAGTTAGAACAGGCTCACCCCCTGGCATCTAGTTTTGTCTTATAAGAGCTATAAGGAGCTGAGTCTAGCTACTCTTAGAGTCATGGAGCCTCAATCGAGGTGAGAGTGAAAGAATGTCTAAGCACTAAGTCTACAGCTATAGCTATTTGTAAACCGCGAGTGGTTATATTACTATTTGCATATATGGCTATATTACTATTTGGCCTTCCTTTTTGTACTCTTGCAACACTTGTAATCAGTGCACATGCTCATTCACCCATATCCATATAGTTTTCCCCATGTAGCATAGAACCCTATGATAGAATTCAATGTTTAACTTTGGAATTCGAGCATCAAGTAGTCCTTTACACAATGAGTGACCTCATGAGTGCAAGGACATGCATTGTGTACTCACACCAAATGCCCAGCACCAAATTCACTAGTTAACCAAGGGGTGAGGAGAAAAGAATGTTAACAACACATTACTCAACCAACTTTCACATCTCCAAACTCATAACCCTTTGAATTGAAAAAAGAAAGTAGGAGGCTTCCATATCTTCCACCCTCCTTAACTTGGCTGTGGCTATAACCTTTTGACTATGGAGCTAGCTTGCTCTACAACTATGACTTCATACACCACACACAATGTTTGCACATTTGCTTGTGGTGATAAGCAAGCAATTAAATGCAACGTGCTAGATACTAGTAGGGGCAAAAAAGAATGTCATATTTCTCTAAGAAAATGACTTATATACATAAGGTTTTAGGGCACATCTCCCAAGCTTAATCAAAAGTCCCTTTCCACCTCTATTTCCTTTTATAAAATGAACTCGCCATCTTATTCATTCCTCGAATATTTTGGCATTGTTAACATGGTTCTCAGTTTGTGACGCCTCAGAGCATGGACCATGTTGATAGTATCTTGATCATTGGAGTTGGTCCATTTGGTGTATGTTGATGCATTTGGAAGTATCAACCCCTGACTTTTCATTCCTATATTTTCATCCAAAGTTGTCTAAAGTTGTATGGCAAGTGGGGGGTTCCAATTAGTCATATTTAACTATTGTCCAATGGCAATTGAACATTTTATTGCTATGAAATATAACCTAGCCCACCAAAGTGCTAGTACCTTCTTGTTAGGATCAAAATGCAATCATAGTTATTAAGTCTTGAACTTCATTCTGAAGTGGGAGATCAAGTCTACTACTTCAAGAACCCTATTAGACAAGGGTAATTTAAAAGAATTAGCATGTTTTGTCTCCAACTATGCTTTTGAGGCCTTAATAGACAATGGAACTTTTGAGGCCTTAATGAACAAAGAAAATATGAGTATATTTAGGAGCACTAGAATGATATGGAAGATGTGGAAGTCAATCTAGGTTGGTTTAGGATAGAACTCATTGTAAAAGTTGGTTCAAAGGAGGAAACTTCCACATCAAATTCTAGGTGGGAAGGATTTTGCTATTCAAGGGAAAGACAAAAGAAAATAAGGCTACCTGATCTCAAGTAGACAATTACACACTTGAAAATACCCAACCCAAGGTTCAAAAGAACGATGGTAAGTAAGCCCATTTCTTTTTTAACACTAAGTGTGCATGGTTTTGGTGACCCCTTAGAGGGGAGGAACCTTATTATCTAAGAGCAAAATCACTTTCACCTATCTTTTTGGCTTTATAGGAAGTTAAGGTTATAGATCTTATTCTTGAGGCTAGCTAGATTAAAACAATTGATAGAAGAAAATTTTGATACTCCACAAAGCATGATGAAAGAAGAGGTGGTGCTACAATTGGAGTATGTCTCACTTCAAAGATGGCATAATTAGGGAGTAGCATGATTTTGAACAATGGTGGTAGCTTTGCAGCATCACATGAGGGGAATACAATTCACAATAGTTTTAGTATGTGCTCCCAGAGGGGCCCAAAGTAGAATTCACACATGGGATTCCCTCCCAAGGATAGGAGGCAATGACTTTGTCTTGGTAGACTTCAATATGGTTGAAGAGATTATAGATAGATGATTGAACAAAGGCTCTATTATTGGTGCCAAGTGTGGGCCTTTGTATGTGTTAGGGGTGTCTGATCACGTTGTTACAATAACCCAGTAGCCAAGTACTTCTTTGTGGCATTGCAGGTTGGGGAATATGAGCATACTATCCAATGCCCATCAATACATGATAATTGGGCATTGGGCATTGGTTCTCCCTTAAAGGCACATTAACCTTTAAGTGGGAGGTTGTGGGGGTTAAAGACCAATGTGCTTTAACCCCGGTTATGTACAATACTCAAACACACATATATATATGGATGACATAGAAGACTAAGGTATTCTGCACCAACCAAAACTTGTGTGGCTCTCTTTCTGGCTCTCCCTCTCTCTCACCTTCTTCCATTCCGCTTCCCTTGTTGAGATCTCTCAATTAAAGTATAGGCCATTGGAAAGGGAGATGATCTGGCTACAAGGAGGGTATATTCCATCTCTTTATGACTTGCTCTAATGCAAAAATGTTTGGAAAATATGCAAATTAGATAGTAAAGCTTGAGAGCTGGAAATAAATATTACTAGGGGATGCATCAAAAGTCAAACAAGATCAATGGGTTCAAATGACTGGTCATTCTCTTTGGTACATGTGGATAACTAGAAACAACTTATAGTTCAACTAGGTCCATACTGCTATGAGCGACGATAGAGCAGCATGGTGTTGTTATGGTTGATCGTGGATGTGGGACATCGTGGGGCTTCCAACACAGGGCTTTGTTTGTAACTATGCATTGCATACCTTAAGCTCCTTTAGTCGTTTGAGATGCCCTCGAAAGTCCTTCCACAATCCTTTGATTTCTTTTTTGGCTACACCTCTTCTAAATAAAATCAGTCGATTCTAGATTGTCTCGACCTCCAACACTTGATTTCTTTGTTATATTCAAGGGAAGGCACTAGGGTTGCATTAACCCTCTCAAAGGCCTGGTATGCCTTATGTGTAGCATCCATCTCGATTTGAACCTCATCTGGTTGCGTGTCTCAGTGTCGATGGCTTCATGTTTCTTAGTTCCATTTGCGATGATCTCAGTCATGGTCTCGATCTAATTCTTGCCGTTGCAATAGTCAAAAAATCTATTGTATTGTCCCACTTTAGACAAGCTTGAGGGGGCACGACTTCTTCATGTTTGAACCTTTGTGCTTAATTGAACACTTAATTGAACACCACCCAACGTCCAACTCTCCCAGCCTTTGAACTCAATGTCCACTCCCTCATTGCATTTAATCAGTGAAGGCCTTGCTATGTCCTTCCCTTTTGGCGATAAATCTGGGTGATCCACATGAAGTGACCCTGACACCAAATGTAATGAACGGATTTTTTGGGTTCATCTCTAAGTCTCTAATTTCCCTCCATCCTACGACTCTTTGAAGCTATAGGACGGCCTATAAATCAGCCATAGAGTCATAGGATGGAGGGAAATTAGAGATTTAGAGAACCTGAAAAATCAGTTTATTATAGTCTATGTGTCGTGGATGATGTCGATAAGATGGGGCTGTAACCGCAAGTTCAAGACCTTGGCGAGGATCTTTTATGCAGTATCAAGCAAAGTGATCAGTCTCCTCTATCGAATGTCTAACCTATCTCCCCTTTTTAGGATCACACAAATCCACCCCTTGCTCAGCGACTGAGGGAGGGAGCTTGTGTCAAATATCTCATGGCAAGCTAAATGAAAAGGGGTGGAGATAATCTCCCAGAAGTTCCAGAAGAAGGCCGAAGTCAAGCCATCCTCGCTTGGACAATTCTGGGTCCGGAGAGCCTTGAGGGCTTCCTAGAGCTCCTCATCTATGAAAGGCTCCTCCAGTCATCACAATAACGGAGCAATAATGCGAGAGGCGGAATGTGAAAAATACACAATACAGAAAGCGCATGGAATGGAAGAGACAAAGAGACATTGATGTACGTGGTTCACCCAATGTGGGCTACGTCCACGAAAAAATAGCCAGTGCTATGTTTTTCTTTTCAAACAAGTGCAAAGATACAAGATACAAGCAGCATGTCCATTGCTATCCTGCTATGTGAGCCACACCCTTATCTTATAATTTTGACCACACAATTCATGAGCAACTCATGCACCAATTTTCATGTATTTTTGGCTTCAGGGGCACTGCCCCAAACCTCGCCAAGGGGGGCCTAAGGCATGTTGCCCACCCCCCTTGGAATCCCCAGTGATAATAACAAAGGGAGTGTTGCCCCCCCCTACCCCCCCTTCATGGGATGGGTATAAACACGCCTGGGTTCAAAACATGGCCAAAAATCAATCTCTAAAAAAAGATCAGGCTCCACATATAACAACTCTCAACTCCAAAAGAAGCTAGATGCTCATGAGTTAGAATTCCAAGACATTAGAGCCAACAGAGAGAAATAGGGCCATCTCATAGAAAATTTGTACCTTTCCTATGTCTCATTCTCCACCACAAAGCTATGTGGATCAATGTTAGAAAAGAGGCCATTGGAAAGGGAGATGGAGATTACAAGAGATGCCTTGACTAAAAGGGGCACATATTCCATCTCTTTGTGGCTTGCCCTAAATGCTTTAAAGGTTTGGAAAATAGTGCAGATTCAAATAGGAGATCCTACCAATTGGAAAGCAATGTGACTTGTGAATGCATCAAAAGTTATAGGTTTAAATTAGGACTCAATCTCTTTGGTACATTTGGATAACTAGAAATAACTTACAATTCAATTAGGTCTAGACTACTATCGAGGATTTTCCCTATATATGGATGAATAGGAACAAAAAAAACTTGATGAAGATGCGTTGAATTACAATGAAGCCCACTCTCAGCTCTATAATTCTAGGACATCAGAGCCAAGAGTGATGAAGATCTAGATAGTGCTCCAAGTACTCATAGCAAGGAGGAGCCTTTTTCATACCACCAGATGTGAACCTACTTGTTGTTGAGGTCTTTCTAGCCCTCACAATTTATGAGTTACCATGCATTACTATTTTTTTAAAGGTATTCCACTGGTAGTTTTCAAAGCCACTGGCAATTTTCGGAGCATGCCAAAGTTACTTCTCTTTAATCCTTCTGAGAGGAGAATCTTGGTATTAATACAAATATCCAAAATTTTATACTCAAACAAAGAAAAAAAGCTCAAGGAGACAAACGTCAAATATAAGAAGCATGTAAATAAAAGAAGATGGGACAAACAATTTGATGAAGGCAATCTTATATGGCTGTGTATAAGAAAAGAAAGGTATTTCAAAGGGGAGTAAAACAAGCTAAACAAGAGGAAGATGAGACCATGTAGAGTCTTGAAGGTCAGCCTTAACACCTAGAAGATAGAGCTACCAAAAGGATAGAGAATCAATCTCATATTTAATGCGGAAGGGGGAGAATGAGCTTGTTAGTGAAGTCCATGTTGGTCAAGGGGATGACGAAGAGTACCAACACGAGAGTCCTCAAGACAAGTACGAATAGCCCTTGATGCCAACAAATGTTCTTGGAGAGGGTGAAGCTTTAGAGTATATTCTAGGACAAGTAGACTATGAGGGCAAGGAGGAAAGAGTAGATAAAGCACTTAATCAAATGGATAGATAAAGATATCACTAAAGGCACTTGGATGTTTGAAGAGCATGTCAAAGGTATAACTTTTTTCTTACGGGAAAAGCATTAGAGAAGAAGTCTAAGAAGCTTGGATGAAAGAAACTAGCTAGCTTGTTTGCAGTGAAGAGTGGAATCTTTCAAAAAGGAGAGTCTAATGCATATATGCTTAAGGCAAGTAGAATGGTAATTGGTTGTAAAGTAGAGATTAATGCAACCACTAACTTCAATGAAGACACACATACATGTGGAATTCTCAATTGTAAAGTAAAAGGTAGACTTAGGCGGGTATTACCTCCAAAGCTAAGGCTCATCACCTTCATTTATTGACCTTCCTTATGTAGGGCATTCACGCATTCACAAGAGACGATCGTGTTCATTTGTCAACTAGTATTGGTTCGACCAATTAGTGATTGGTATCATTTAACCACTTCAGCAGGGCTTTCTTGAAGGCAAGTCAAGGCTGCTGCCAAAGCCAAAGCTCTAGTTGATACTCTAGTGAAGAGAACTAAAGGTCAGATTGCAAGTAGCTTGAAATATTAAAGCAACAATAACTAAATAGAGATGAAGGTTAGATTGCAAAGCTTGAAATATTAAAGTAACAATAACTTCATCGTGTGACTCCATTAGGGAAATGGCTTGGGGGGCACTTGGTCCTCATATAGAGTAGCACATCGGTCAAATTTGATGCTATATGGAGGTGTTTTAGGTGAGTTATGCCCGTTTTATCTTTCAAGCTTGTTGTAGTAAGCAGCCCATAAACAAGTGTGTGTGATTGTTTTTCGTAATGCTTTGGTGCCTAGAAAGAGGTCTCAAGGTACTACTTGGTTTGTGTATTTGGGTTGTAATAGATGTTGGTGCGAGATCTCTACGCCACTACGATGGTTGATTGTCGACCTAAGCTAGTGAGGTGGTTGACCATTGATTGAAACCATTGAGATGGTTGACCAATGACCCAAACAAGCCATGTCGTTGACTTGTAAATTGTTCTACATGCAAGTATGTGTTGTGGGAACTCTTTGGGGAGGAAAAACTTTCATGTTGATTGGAACTAGTGCATTATAAGCTTCCATGTACCCTACGAGTTGCTTGAGTGTTTTATCTACATGTTCCTTCTCTGTAAGGAGGGCTACATTTATAGATTGCAAGTATCAATTTTTTAAATAAATGCAAGGCATATCTTATGGAGGCTGGTGACGACACTAGAGGTAGTGTTTGAAGTTGGCATTTTCAATTGCTTGTTTCCCCAGCTGTCCTCTACACATGTTCATGTATGCATTTTGCAAAATCACTTTGCCCTTTGTAGAAAATGTAATAGTGCAAACGGTAGAGATAAGGAGATTATTCACATGTTTATTGCTCAAAGTAGCCTTCAAATGATCTTCTACTGAACTGAACTGATGCTTCCTTCCCTATTTTCCCCCTTTTTTCAGTATTGCATCGTGTTGTTCCTCTGATTTGGATGTTTTGAGTGTGTTGATGTTGTTGCCTGCAGTCCAAGGGTTGGAGCAATACGTGGCATTTTGTGGCAGGCCCACGTGGCCAATTTACTAAGCGAACGGCCGACCTATTTTCTTATGTGCTTTTGTAGGCACCTAGCTCCAAATGGGATCTAGGAGCCTCTATGGGCCCTAGAGCTGCTTCCGTTATGAGGTAGGGGAGGCACCTAAGCAATGTGAGGCATTGGCTATAGTAACGACTGACATGGAGGTAGGTTGGTGGGCTAGAAGGCACGAGTGCATGGTGCATGCCTAAAGAGGGCCGAGAGATGGCAGGGGGTTGTAGGTAGCGTGCAAGCTACTACTTGCATCACTGGAGACAACGGGGAGTTGGAGAGGGTAGGTGGTGAGCTGAAAGGTTGTGGGGTAGCTAAAGATGGAGGCGAGATGGGATGAGGGAGGCAAGGTGGGTCGAGGGAAGCGAGGTGGGTTGAGAGGGAAGTGGGTGGGCTAAGAGGGAGGCGAGTGGGTTGAGGGAGGTGATGTGGGCTGAGGGAGGTGGGTGGATTGAAAGGGTAGCAAGTGGGGTAGAGAGAGAGAGAGAGAGAGAGAGAGAGAGAGAGAGAGAGAGAGAGAGAGAGAGAGAGAGAGAGAGAGAGAGAGGAGGGAGCTAAGGTGGGAAAAAATGGAGGGATAATGCAAGAGGAATGGAGAAAGGAAAAGAGAAAAAAAGAGGAATGGGAGAAAGAAAAGGCTGAATGGATATCTAAAAAAACCAAGCTCCAAGATAGGGTTCATGCTTTGGAGATTGAAGTGCAACAACTAAATGGCATGAAGGTGACCTCAGAAGGAAAATGCAAAGCAATGGAAGAGCTAAAAACAGAGAAAACCACTCTCAGGAAGGATGGTACAACCATATAGGAAACAATGCTAGGCGCACATGCTTAGCTCAAACAACAAATCAGCAAAGGGGAAGCTAAGATATTGGAATGGAAAGATGTGGTTAAAAAGGGCACAATAGCCCCAAAGAAAGAATTTATCTCTGAAGCACTTCAAGAAGAAAAGAGAAGGACTAGCAAGGCATTAAATGTCCTAGTAAGAGGCCTCCCAATGGGAGACACGCCAAAGGCAGATGCAAAGATCTTGCTCACTAAAATGGGGGTCAATCTCACTCGTGAGACAGCTTGGAGAGTGGGAAAGGTGAATGCACCAGTCAGGCCACTAGGAATGAAGTTCAAAACTACTTTGGACAGATCCATCCTCATGAGCATCAGGGCAATCTTTGAAGGGGTCTAAGGCCTATTTGGATGATGATCTCACTCTCCTACAACAGGAGCACCAGAGGGAGGGTATGGTATGTGTAATGGTAGCAAGAGAAGCAGGAAAATGGGCTGCATATAGGGATGGTAGAGTGACCATCCTAGAGAGAGGAGACATAGAGGAGAAAGAAGATGGGGAGTTATGACGGTGTCGAAGCCATGGGATGAGTGCACACAATGGATTAAAGATGGCTATGGGAAACTGAAATGGCATGCTTTGTTGGTCTGATCTGGGAGGATTCTTGGAAACATACACTAATAGAGACATGATCTTCTACATCGAGACATATGAGAGCCCAGATAGAGGGTTGCCGATAGTGACAGGATGGGAGTCAGCCCATAGAAAGGAATTGAGGCGAGATAGTGGAGTGCGAGGTTTTGGGGCGTGGCTGTCACCTGATTGAGACCAATCATATTTGTAGTATGGAGAGAGGAGCATGCACGCCATATGTGGACACGAGCCTAGCTTCTAGATGCTTGACCGATTTTTGTTGCGGTGTGCTACTTCCCCCTAGATACATCATCTTGAGGTCACTTCAGAGGGACATAGCCCTTATGAGATGATACATGATGACATATCAGAGTTCTCTAGGCAGGGAGACACCCTCCCTTTGGGAGATTTCAATGCACAGACAGGAGACAGATAGGTAGGCCCACTAGACTTTGCATATGAGAAAGATCCCCACATAGTTTCAGAGCTAGATGCGGTAGAACTCGATATGCTGAGGCACTCCATAGATGCCCCACATGTGACACGATACGAGCGACATCTACTTGAGTTAGGGGAAGTACATGACCTCATCATCTACAATGGTCTTTAGAGATGGCCATCATTTCGAAGACTCACTAGTTTCCCACATGGTGGTTGAATGAGCACAGTGGACTACCTATTGGGCCCAATAGCCTTTGCTCCATGAGCACACGACTTCATTGTACCCCCTCCCCCACTCGGAGCTAACCACTCATATCTCACATTTCGTATCTCGGTTAGTATGCTAGCCATAGGGAGAGCTCCCCCCTCACTGGCTCGTATCCAGATTCGCTTTGACCGGGCCCTCAACCCATTATATGTGAGTCATTTAGCTAGAGAGCTTCCAGCCCTACTCGAAGATGACGTAAACCTCGTCCATGCCTTCGACACCATCTTAGTGATATAGGACGTTGCCATTAGATCCTTCTCCACGACCTGACCCACGCAGGATTGAGATGAGAAGATGCCTCAAAACCCTTGGTTCAACAATGAATGTAGAGAGGCGAGAGCCCACCTCACACGAGAGAGAGCCCTGGGCCAATTGACACCATCTAAGGCAAAGTGGGTATTCCGACGATTGACACGCTCTAAGACAACACAAGGGAAGAGGAGTACCCAGACCCGGTCACCGGAGCTGGTGAGAATACTTATCACAGGACACATTATGGAGAGACTATATCAAGCAAGGTCTGGGCTATAGAGGCTTCTGGATAGTTTATGTTGTGGAGTAGAAGCGCAACCAATCCACCACCTAGAAGCATGCCAAGTGTGTTTGTAGGACAGCAGAGACGAGCCACATCGACGAAAATAAACCCGTTTGAAGCAAAACTCATAAGAGGTCACCGTAAATGCATGCAGGGTTGAACATCAATGCTTCATACCGGGAGTTACTTGTGGCTTGAGCTTGTATATTGCTAATCAAGGCCGTAGCAAGAGCATCAGAAGCCAAGGAGCGAAGGACTACACCTACGTGAGAATCCATGGAATGAGCAAAGGGAACACCACGTAGGCAACACACGATGAAGGCCATGCAACAAAGGGATGTGCAGCACCGAAGGGCCATGTACGAAGCTCCAAGTAGCAAGATCTAGCAAGGCTATGCCTGAGAAGGCTTAGTTACCACCGCATCTGTTTTATTATGCACACGTAAAGGACTTAGACTATGTAAAAACAACCGTACCTGACAGGCCGCCATTGTGTCGATTGAACCCGGTGGAGGAGGGGAGTATGCTGAGCAACAAAGGTTTTTCCTTTCAGGAGAGTAACCTGGCTAGGCAGAAACAGAACCTCTCATTGCTGATGTTCTTTTATCAAGAGTAGACTAGGATGGAGAGGCTTGCCAACACCGAGAGACTAGTTAGAGGGCAGGGAAAGTAGGCCACCACGATAAGGCGGTGCTTCAATATAAGGAAGAAGAGAAGGGACGAGCATTCCTCACACACAAGATGGATGAGATTATCATATCATTTCGAGGAGGAGATCCAACCATTGGATGGGGGCTTCTATCGGAGGGGAAGCTACCTATTCCCATCATTGATTCAGATGTGTGGCGCACTTATGCATGCTCTCTTGTGATGTCCCTATGTAGGTGCCATCGGATATGTCCTCTATGCCCAGGCTCGCTACTTGCCACTTATTCACCACACAGACTGCACTCTGTCGGCTACACAACTGGAGAACACGACGGAGCACTTTGCACATCTTAGCTTCGATCTAGCACATATGTTGAACCTGGTAGTATGCCATGGCTTCCCACCTACTTCGAGCACCACCACTATTGTGCCAATACAGAAAGCTGGGGACACTATGGATATTGGGCACCCTGATGATTGTCCACAATTTGGCCAAGATTTATGGGTTGGTATTAAAAAGGGAGCTCAATAGTCATATAGAGGCTCGAGGATAGCAGACACTAGGACAGGCGGGATTCCATAGGCAACATTCTACTCTAGATCACATCTTCACTCTAAGGGCTATCATTGAGGAGGCGAGGTCCAAACACCTGAAATTCTACACCTACTTTGTAGACTTTTGGAAGGCCTTTGACACTATCTCGTGATCCCACATGATTAGGAGACAACATGAGATGCAGATCCCAGAGACGCTGATTTGGGGTGTAATGAGCTTATATGAGTCAATGAGATGTAGAGTTCGGGCTCCAATTGGTTTATCGAATTGGGTTGAGAGCACAATCAGGGTGAAGCAGTTTAGGCTCTAGGTGGTTTATCAAATTGGGTTAAAAGCACGATCGGGGTGAAGGCAGGGTTGCCCCCTCTCATCGATTCTCTTCGAACTTTACATTGATGAGATCACATCCTTCATAGACCACCTAGGGGGCAAGAGATTCTTACTAGCTGACCTCGTGATACATATATTACTATATGCTGATGACATAGTTCTTATATCATCTTCAGCGAAGGGGCTGTAGAGACCCCTGGAGGCCCTAGAGGTGTTTTGCAGAGATAGAGACCTGACAATCAATCTTGGGAAGACCAAGGTTATGGTCTTCACAAACCCCCCCCCTTCCCCCCCTCCCCCCCCCAAAAAAAAAAAAAAAAACCTTGGAAAGACTAAGGTTGGCCTTCAACACCTCATATGCAGTACTTTGTCGACCCAGCTTCACATACCATAGTGAGCCAGTGGAGATAGTGGAGTCCTACACATACTGGGGAGTAGTCTTCACAAGACCCATCTTCACTATGACTCACATAGCCTAGCCGCGACTTACACGGGGATGGAGTGCTTTGGCCTGGCTAGAGAGACACTGCTTCCATGCACACTTTCAGGATCCACCTATGAAGGGTTGGCTTTTTGACACATTAGTGCTGCCGACGGCCATGTATGCGGCACCCTTCTAGGGTAGTGATCTCCCGAACACATATGGAGGAGATTTGAGCAGGTATGGGTGAGTAAGCCCTCAATTTCGCATCAGATGGTACAAGTAGAGTTCCCATGACACCTATACGTATTGATAATCTTTCAGATGATGACATTCATCCATAGAATTTGGGACTTGCCTCGGTGGAGACTACAGAGGCTAGCCCTAGAGTCATCTAGATGACTCGCAAAGAGTGTAGCAGACACATGGTATGCACGTGTATCTGCATGGTTTGCCAGACATGGCATTCAGATGGACATGCTTCCCCCCTTCAATATAGCATGGATGCACCTTCTGAGTTGATCCCACAAGATGAGATTAATCATATCATACGGTTAGATCTCCTCTAGCTCCATACATCTCAGACTTCGGGGGGGGGGGGGACCAAGTACTCTCCACCAAAACCTAGTTCTATCGTGACCACTTCTTGAGAATATCGAAGGAGGGATTCATCATCAGACCCCAATACCTTGAGGATAGAGGAGTCTCACATGCATTGGATAGATGCGGGTATCATCTCATCAGTTCAGGATTGAGGTGGGGAGAGCAGCAGACATACCCAGAGAGAAGTGGATCTATATGTTATGCACATCGGGAATGGTTGAGACAGAGGAGCATTTTCTTTGTGTCTGCCTAGCCTACTATGAGATCCGGGCAATACCACTGCCTCTACCAGGAGGGGAGTCGCTTTGGCCCACTCTCACTTACTGATCCACTTTCATGACCAGGTTTGCATTGGGCTCTACTTGCTTGAGATGCGCCGACATAGGGAAATTCTAATATGATAGATTAGAGAGGAGCAAGAGGCGACCAGACCACATGATACAAAGGCTAACCGTGCACACGTCACTGACTTTTATGCATTTGAGTTAGCTCCAGGGCACAATGGGGTGGTGGAGGAGGAGCTAGTGGATATGTGGGCAGTCTAGATTAGTACAGAGAGCCAACACAGGGGTGCCGCGAGAGAGACGCAGAGACCACCTGCGACATGGAGAGCGACTAGAGCACACTCTACTGAGGTTTTTTGACCTATCACAAATTTCCTCAAGGGAGACCACCCGAGACGAGGGATAACTTTGAACATAGCCCAGTGGGTTCAGAGATTGAGAAGACCATGCCCCCCCCCCCCCCCCCCATTGCGAGACAGCCTGATAGACATAAATATGAAATATTTTTGCTGCTCACAGACGAGCCACCACGGCACCGGGCTTTGGTTTCTGAGTCTTAGGTTTCAGCCTGACTCAGTTTAGTTTGTATCCAAATTTGTATTTGAGTTGCATTTTGATATTTGATTTTGTTTGAGCTACTGAGCTCTATAGATCAACATAGTACACAACAAGGGTCCTAGCACGCCCTTTGCTCCAGCCCACTGAGGCTTGTATGAGTTTTCCCCCTTTTTTGGTGTACTTAGTACTTTGTCCCCGATAGGCCCATGAGGCCTCCCATGGACGTTAGTACATCTTTATTTCTTTCTTTCTCTTCTCCCTTTCTCTCTCTAAGAGAGTAGGAAGAGGGGAGATTTGTCTCTCTCTCTCTCTCTGCCACGTGTCCTCTACTGAGTGATTGCCACGTGGCCGCACGCGTTTGCCATGCCACATGTTGTGCACCTTCCATGTGGCAGTTTACTTGCCCGCATTCAACCCTAGTGTTGCCACATGTCAGGCGCTTGTCACATGGTAGTCAGCCTACCAGCGAGAGATTGGCCCGTGAATGGTTGCCACATGGTAGTTTGGCTCGGACTCTTGGAGCGCCGCCAAGCTCCATGTGGCAGGTTCATGAATAGTCTCTTTAATATATACTAAGATAAGAAGATGAGATAACGAGGCATCTTGTATTTGCACTTAATGTGCTATATCATCTCTATGCCCATCTTTATATCCATGAAAGCTAGAGTGCACACACAATACACCCTTGACTTAGAGGTAGCATAAAGAGAGACATACTCACATGGTTAGCAATGACACATCATGAGATTTACTTGCTCATTATTAGAATATTTTTTTATTTTCTAAAAGCCTTTAAGGAAAAGAATAATGACAATCACCTATGACTCTATTTATGTGCAAGGAAAGAAATAATAATACATTTTATAGTAATATCATTGTGAACACCTTGCATGAAGACTCTTACACCATATTTGAAGTCTACAATCTAAAGAGAACCTCTCACGGTTGATGCTATTGGCACTTGTGTCATTAACAATGGGTCCACATTGTGAGGGTGGATCCAAATCATTTAGAGTGTACATGTATGGGTTGGAGATGTTGGACTCTTGTGTGGCTAATGGCAGAATGGGAAGTAGGAATGAGGATAATTGGGGCTTTCGAAAATTTTTGTTTTTTGCAGGGGGAGGCGTTGAAGGCATTTGGGGAGGAAGATCCCATGAGGGTGCCGGCACAAGAGAAAGAGAGAGAGAGAGCACTCGCCCTCGCCCACGAGGCCCGACCTCCCGTTTAATTTGTTACCGACCACCCACATCACGCCCTACACAAGATCCCACACCCTCTCGGGGGCATAAAGTCGAGCCCATGTAGCGCCGAAACTCCCATCCTCCTTCACCAGCTCCTCACGCTCCCCTCTCCCCTTCACTCTCTCCTCCTGCTGCTGCTGCTGCTGCTGCTGCCCTTCCTCTCTCCATTCTCCATGGCCGCTCCCACTCTCCCCTCCTCCTTCTCCTCCCTTAAACGCTCTGACAATCTGCCTCCCGCTTTACAACCCGTCGGGCTTTCCAACTACGTCCGGTCTCAGCCTTCTAAACCTCGCCGCGGTCGTGTCGCCTCTGGCAAGACCTTTCGCTCCAATGTTATAAGTCAAGGTGCAGACGTTGCTGAATTGCAACCAACGTCCACAGGCACTCCGCTTCTAGGTGTGATGGCTCTCCGTTTGTCCCGGTGTATGCTGCGAGTCGCGCCAATGAAGCAAATGGAGGCCCGATTGACGTTTTGACGTTGTCATTGTATGCAGTCCCCAGGCAGAAATACTGCGAAGCCACGAATAAGACGACACGAAGAAAAACCCGAACGGTTATGGTTGGCAATGTGGCTTTAGGGAGCGACCATCCGATTCGCGTTCAAACGATGACTACTACGGATACTAACGACGTACAGGCTACCATTGATCAGGTCAATGAATCCCACGTCACTATTTCTTCCTCCGGAGCTCTGGTGTCTATTTGCGATTGCTCACTCGGGATTCATCATCTGTTTATGCAGGTTATGAGAATTGCGGATAAAGGTGCTGATTTGGTTCGTATCACTGTGCAAGGCAAGCGAGAGGCAGACGCTTGTTACAACATCAAAAACACCCTCGTACAGAAAGGGTACAATTTGACTGTTTTTGCTTCACGGCAGATCGCTTCTCTAGATTATCCAGCTGATCTTCCCCTATTGGTTCTTTCATGTCACAGGTATGAGATTCCTTTGGTAGCTGACATACATTTTGCGCCAGCTATTGCCATGAGGGTTGCTGAAGTCTTCGATAAGATCCGTATCAATCCTGGAAATTTTGGTGGGTGAAGTATTTGCTTTCTTCAAGGCACGTTATAGTCGTTGCTCCTTGCTGGGATCCTTCATCCTGACAGTTTATGTAACGTTAATTTCTGTTCACAGCGGATCGTCGGGCAAAGTTTGAAGCGTTGGAGTTCACGGAGGAGGATTATGAAAAGGAACTGGAGCACATCGAAAAGGTTAGTATGATATATGCCTCTAATAGACGTAGACATGAGACTTATGTCTTCTTGGGGTGGTGGGGAAGGGCTATTAACCCAATTGCTAAAGAAACCTTTGTCAAGGTCCGACGAGTGTGGGTGCTATGGTTTATTATGAACCACAAGACAGTAGCATCATCGTTCTCGCACGCAATTGTCTCTCCCTGCGAGAGTACTCGGCAGTCCAGTGCTGCCGTGAACTTTTCAAGTATTATGGGAGTTTATCCAAGAGATTCTGGAATTTTTCAAAACCCAGATTATAGCTCATGCTTGGGTATTGATGAGAATATAAGCATGGCTTTGTTAGCACTGCCTTCCAGGCAGCTCTATAGTTACACTTCTGTAAAAAAGTGTCCCACACACTTTCTGTTAAGTGTCCCCCTTCCATTTTGGTTCTCTCTCTTTCTCTCCTCTCTCTCTCTCTCTCTCTCTCTCTCACACACACACACACACACACACACACACACACAGAGTTTGCAAATCGTTCAGACATTCCTATGCACAGGCTTCCATCACAGGTGCTGCAAATTAATCATCCAATCATCTCGACAATTGTTTTCCTTTGACAGAACCAATTTGAAGGTAGTGCTCACAAGTACTTGTACTCACTTGTTTATTTCTATGTTCATGTTTATTTTTCTTATTTATTCTTAATTTTATTTTAAAGTCGTTTACAACCTCTTTCTTCTCTTTGTTCTTTCGCTTGTTTTATTAAAAATTTAATTTGTAAGATTGGATACATTCTGGTCTTATGAATCATATATATGTGTGTTGTGTCCTTGTTGATTTCCGGTGAGTGCGTTTGTTAAGTCTCTTTTTTCTTTTGCTCTTTTTCCAGAAAATTTATTTTGTAAGATGGGATATATTCTAGTCTTATATAGGTATATTTTTGTATCACCTTATAAGCTTCTTTTTTTCAAGTGATGGGCAGTTGCTATGCTTTATTGAGGGTGCTTATGCCTAGCAGCTACCTTATCGTATGTTTGTGAGTCCTTGCATGTGAGGAGTGAGTGTGTTTGCTGAGTCTCTTTCCTTTTCTCTTTTACAAAAAATCCAATTTGTATTCTACTCCTATGACAGTAGTGGCCTACTGTTGTGCTTTATGCAGGTCGCTTCATGGATTACCTTTTGAAGCTGCTTAAGCCCCGACAGCTTTGCTCTTTTCTTCAAAAAATTGAATTTGTAAGATTGGATATTGTCTAGCCTTACGATATATAAAGCTATTGCTGCATTAGACACCATGCCCATGGATTGGTCTAATGACGGCAGTTGGTCACGTATATGGGCAAGGCTAGATGGACTTTTCTTGTCTTAGAGGGTGCAAGGATGTGACCTAGCACTGACAAAAAATATTTTGTGCACCCTGCTACAGCACCTATGAATCTAATGTGGAAGTTATTGCTATGGCTTTCTTGTAACAACCATTCATGTAACTGCTTTTAGTTCATCTTTTCAGATTCAGTCATGATGTGTAGCTTGAAAATGATTTATGTTTGCGAATCTCTTCTATTCCCGTGGAATACTTAATACTTATCAGGTCAAGGCTTTCTAATATATTAGGGGCAGGGTTTGATGGTCACATGGGTTTTTTCACTTTTCTAAGTGTTGTTGGTGATTTACATCTCCCCTCTCCTTCACTGTCAATTTCACTTAGCGAGTGCCTCTTTCAGTTGCTCCATTGTTACAATTGGTGGCTCAATGGTGGTTGTTTGATCTGCTTGTACTTTGGATTTGGCCCTTTTTTTTGTGGGATTTTAGTTGTATGTATGCAAAACCCAATACTAAGAGCTGTGACAGTACTGAGCTCAGAGACATTTGGTATGACCATGCGTTGCTCTATACGCATGTGGGTTCTTGTCCATTTGCAAGAGAGCGTCAATGACCCACAATCACCATTTGGTGGGTGATGGACATACATTGCATGTTTCATTTTTCTTTTGTTTGTCCGCTGGTCTTTTGAACATATGTTGACTTATCCTTCAATTGTTTGTTGCAGTTCTCGTTTTTCTTTCGTTTGTCTAGTGGTTCTTTTAAATATATATTGACTTATCCTTAAATTGTTTTGTTGATGTACGAAGGATCTCTTGATCGCGTGCAAATGATTATTAGTGAGCTAATTGGACGTAGATGTTTCAGGTTTTCGTACCTTTGGTAGAGAAATGTAAGCAGTATGGTCGGGCAATGCGTATTGGCACAAACCATGGCAGCCTTTCTGATCGCATTATGAGCTACTATGGTGATTCACCAAGAGGCATGGTGAGTGCTGCTCTATTTTTCACAGGATCCACACAACGGTTGATGCAATCGCCATCTTGGCTTCTAACGCTGCCTGCTGGATATTAGCTACACTCCATTTGCAAGAAAGGAAGGTTGAATTACGAAGCTGATCTGATTTCCTTTCTCTGTGTATGTGTCAGGTGGAATCAGCATTCGAATTTGCACGTATATGCAGAAAGTTGGACTTTCACAACTTTGTATTTTCTATGAAGGCTAGCAATCCTGTAGTGATGGTACAAGCTTATCGCCTACTTGTTGCTGAGATGTACGTATTAGGCTGGGACTACCCTTTGCATCTTGGGGTTACAGAAGCTGGGGAAGGAGAAGATGGCCGGATGAAGTCTGCTATTGGAATTGGTGCTCTTTTACAGGTTTGAATTGACAGCTGCTTCAATCATCATTATTTTGGAAAGTGAAAAACCCTTCTGTTTGTGCTTCTAAGTGAAAACCATTACTTCTGCAGGATGGGCTTGGTGACACCATCCGTGTCTCCCTCACTGAAGCACCAGAGTTTGAGATTGAGCCGTGTACATGGCTTGCAAAGCTTGGTATGAATGCCTCTAGGCTTCAGAAGGGAGTGGTAGGTCTGTCAAGCCTAATTTGAAGATTCAACATCCTTAATGAAGCATTCTCCTGGGCGCGCTGAGTGTTATTGTTAACCTCCCATTTTAACTGTTGTAAGCTGAAGTTGAACTAATATATGATTTTTGTGCTGATTGTACGTTCAATATCCAGAATGAAGCATTCCTCTCTGTAGGCTGACTGTCATGGTTACTCAGTTAATCTCCCCTTTTGACTGTTCTAAATTCATCTTTATTGGGATTGTGGTCTTCCAGGAACCGTTTGAGGAAAAGCATCGTCGGTATTTTGACTTCCAGCGACGAACAGGTCAACTCCCTGTCCAACAAGAGGTATGCAGATAAGGGTTAGCTTGTTCTTCGTCAGAAAAATTGCAGATGATGGACCACTCCTCTTTTTAACTTGCAGAAGTAAATGCTAATATCTTGTTGGGAAGGTGAAGGCAGCTTTGTTCATTTATTGTATTGTAATTCTCATGGCAATATGTGCTTGACTGAACTCTTGTCAGGGTGAAGAAGTGGACTACAGAGGTGTGCTTCATCGTGATGGTTCTGTTCTGATGTCGGTTTCTCTTGAACAGCTGAAGGTGTGCAGTTTGAATGCCTTTTTTAAAAGGCCTCATTGCTATTTCATGAGGGGATGTGGCAAGCTGATTTTTACTGTGGTCATGGGATGATTTTTTTTTAATAAAAATAAGTTGATTGCTTTCAAAAACAGAAACCGGAGTTGTTGTACAAATCATTGGCCACAAAGATGATAGTTGGCATGCCATTCAAGGTAAACCTACTTGGTAATGATATGTCTTCATTTAAAGATATCCATAATGCTAAATCAACACTATGTGGAGTTTTGAAGGTTTTGTGCTTCTTGTTTAGGATCTTGCTACTGTTGACACCATCCTGCTGAGACAGCTTCCTCCAGTTGAAGACAAGGAAGCTGTCAGTCTCTCTCTCTCTCTCTCTCTCTCTCTGACTGCTAGCTGCATAACCATACTAGCATTAGGTAGCATCTAGTGCGAGTATTTGCACCTTGTAAATGCTTTAACGGCTGTACTTCTGCAGAGATTGGCAATCAAACGGCTCATAGATATAAGCATGGGAGTTTTGACTCCTTTGTCAGAACAACTTACAAAACCTCTTCCAAATGCGATGGTACTTGTTACACTGGAGGAGTTTTCATCTGGTGCGCACAAGCTTCTGCCCAAAGGTGAGGTTGCTTTAAACTCCCTTATTACTTGGGTTCATATCTATTCCGTCCGTAATAGGCTGGAGCGCCTTTTTAAGCAGAATTGTCTAAATGATGACTGGATTACAGGGACCCGTCTTGCAATAACACTTCGGGGAGATGAGTCTTTTGTAGAGTTTGAAACTCTGAAGGGTGCAGACATAACCATGGTGCTTCTTAATCTTCCAAGAGACGACGAAAAAGTCAGTCGTGTACATGCCTCTCGAAGGTGATGGGAAAACTTCTTCAACCTTCTTGGTGAACCATGATTGCTGATTGCTGTCAGGAACGCTATTCCTCGGTGTTCTATTTCTGAATAAGCTTTGGCTTTGTTCTAGGTTGTTTGAGTATTTGCAAGAAAACAATCTTGACTTCCCTGTAATCCATCATCTGCAGTTTCCAAGTGCCATTGACAGGTAAATGCTTACCTTAAGGCTTTGTTATCACCCTCTCAGGCTCGTTGGCACCTGTTTGAGTTTTAATTACTTTGCTGGCAGAAAACATATTCAAAGCCATGTAACTGTTTTCTTTGTATATGTGACTCGTTCTGTTTGTTGCCTCAGAGATGAGCTGGTCATTAGTGCTGGCAGCGAAGCGGGTGCATTGCTTGTGGATGGTTTGGGTGATGGAGTATTTCTAGAAGCCGCTGATCATGATTTTGATTTTCTTCGGACTACATCGTTTGGCATGTTGCAGGGATGCCGCATGCGTAACACAAAAACTGTATGTTTTGAAACTTTCTATTAAATGTATAGTGCGTCTATGAACATGACTTTCTTAAGGCTTTACATGTTGGTGTTTATTTTGCTTCTCTTTTTAGGAATATGTGTCTTGTCCTTCTTGTGGACGCACCCTGTTTGATCTGCAAGAGATAAGTGCTGAAATCAGAGAGAAAACAGCACATTTGCCAGGCGTTTCGGTAAGGCTTTCATCAAGCAGACTAGTTTTGCCATTCAGATAGATAGCAGGTAAGCTGATTCTCTTATAATCACACAGATAGCCATAATGGGCTGTATAGTCAATGGACCTGGAGAGATGGCAGATGCAGACTTTGGCTATGTTGGAGGTGCCCCTGGTAAAATTGATCTCTATGTTGGGAAGGTAAGTCGAAGTACATAACACTTCACTTGGTTTGTGCTAATCCTATAGATTATTCAGGTATTCAGGTATTGCCGTATGCTCCTTTTGACCATTCAGAATTTTACTCTTGCTTTGCAGACGGTTGTAAAGAGAGGGATAGAAATGGAAAAGGCTACTGATGCCTTGATTCAGTTAATCAAGGATAATGGCCGATGGGTGGATCCTCCAGTGGAAGAGTGATGGAGTTAAGATGCAGTAGTCCTATCTTAAAGATGGTGCTTCATTTGTTGATTGATAGAAGCAGAACTCCATATTACTATGAGGTTTAAAGTAACACAATGTTGCTCTGATTTGTACGAAAAGGTGTATCACTGGTCCATGAGCTATCATAACTATTGCAGGGAGCAGAGAGCGAGATGAAAATGGACAAAATAAGTTTCTGACTGGATAACAATGATATCCTAAGGGTTTTAATCAGATACACGGCAGGAAGAATGTCAATCTTGGACAGAGATGCGTTGTCAGAGGAATATAAAGAACCTTCGTCTTGAATTTGGAGCAGGTAAGAATTATATAATGAATTTGGAGCAGGTAAGAATTATATAATGAGAAGTCAGTGTGATACACTGCATTACCTCTTCTTTGTAACCGTTTGACACCCAGTAGTTGGATCTATGTGGATCCAACGACTGCTTATTTATAAAGGTGCATTTTCAATCTATGGAGAATGAACTCCAGAAAAATGGATGGCTCTTGACCCTGAAAAGAATGTACTTTTTGAATCTATCAAATATTTATTTCCATAAAATGGATGGCATATGACCTTAGAGCTTGACTGAATCCATTTGGTTTCAGGTGCTCTTGGTATGTTTTGAAAAGGCAAGGAATAAGTAACTCTGATTACCTTTACTTTTTCTTTTCGAACAATGTCAGTATTTCAGAAAAGAAATTTGAGAGGTGGAGAGGTAGCTCTTCTCACAGCCTCTTCCGAATTGGGAGTAAGTGCACAGATGATGATTGTGTGAGGAAGTATAGAGACACACATTGGGATAACAGAAGCAAAGGTGTAAAGTGCTCAAAGGACCCACGGTCAGAATTTGCAAACGTCACTTAACTTCTACATCATCCAAACACCAATGCATAATGTAAATGCCTGCTGTGATGAAGCTGTGTGATTATGCCATCAAGATATGCAATCAAGTGCCTAATGGCATTTAGCTGTAATTTTAATGGAAAAAAACAGCTCCGAAATTGAAAATGCACCTACAATGAAAGTTATTAATACTAGGTCTCTGGCTGAATGTCCACAAATATTTCTCGTTGTTGCCCCTATCATGGATTGATATTTGTGTCAACAGAGTGTAAACTATGATATTGTTGCCAAATGCTGTAAGTAATGACAATATAGTACAGATGTTTTGCAATGAGATTATATAAGCTGATTTGTCTTAGAGTTTTACTTCCCTTACAATTTTAGACCACAACCTAATTTGAGCCACGTGGCTTTGGACTAGGAAAACTAGCTCCTCCTTGGCTCAAGGCAAATCCTTAACTCTTCCTGTTGAAAACTGCCCAAGAGCAGGTCACTTGGGTGTGGAGAGCAGCCTTTTTGAGCAAAAACATGTTGCAGAAACTTTCAGAACAGCAAGGACATATAGTGCCAAGATAAAATCAAGGAGATTGGTTGCTACCAAAAAGACAATTGACGGGTTAGAAACAAATGCCAAACCAAGAGACACACTGGCTCAGGAGCAATTAAACTTATCAAGAGAGAGGTAGGATGAATGAGAGCAAGGTCTACTTCAGAGAGTGGTGGGCAGGGAGAACAGACACACCCATTGAGAAGACTTTCAGGTTAATCAGAAAGAAAAAGCTCAACGTGCTACCTAAAGAGAAGTGATGCAACACTAGCCTCTTGGCTTGTGGAAATTATACCAAGTAGTCCTACAGCACTTTCAGAAAGTACGCTTTGCTTCTATTGGAGAGCCAGGGAGAAATGTCAGCTGGCAAGAGCAAAAGCAGTACATAATATTAATAATTTCTAACTTTGAAGGATTTGAAAGAGGCAGTTGAGGTCGAAAACTCCCAGAGAAGATGGTCTTTCTGTTGAGTTTTACAGGGAAAGTAACCCAGATCAATATTTTCGAATCACATAAATGGAGGCATAATAAAGTTAACTCCCAAAGAGGGCAACACAAGTTAATCCCCAAAGAGGACAACACTCAGGAACTTTCTTAATACACTGAACTCCAACTACATATAGTGGCCAAGGCACTAGCATCGGATTCATAAAAGAATGATCACTTGCATTCTCTAGGAATAGAAGGGTTTCATTAAAGTTCTAATATTTTGGAGGGTGAAGTATGCTAAAGAAGCACATCAAGATGTGTTCCTTGAAAGTGGATTTTGACAAAACTATGATAGATTGGAGAGGAATTTTTGATTAAGCCATAAATGGAGACATAATAAAGCTAACCCCCAAAGAGGGTAACATAGAGGAGCTTTCTCATTACACTCAACCACAAATATTTGCAAAGGCACTAGCATAGGATTCAGAAAATGATAACCCTTGGATTCTCTAGAAATAGAAAGGTTTCATCAAGGGTAGACATCTTCTGTAAGCCATCATTAATATTTGGGAGGGATTAAGTATGCTAAAGAAACAAATCAAGACATATGTTCCCTCAAAGTGGATTTTGACAAAGCCTATGATAGATTGGAGTGGAATATTTGGATTTAGGCTTTGCAGGACATGGGACTATTTATGTATCTTACGTTAGAAGTCTACTCACTAATGCTGTGGCTTAGGTTTGTGCCAATGCTTCACAGCCAGTTACCAATCATGCCAAAACATGGTATTGTATCCTCCTGTCAGATGCGCAAGAAGTGTTGGACTAGATGGCTTGGTTCGTAGATAGGTTCAAGAAAAGGTGAGACAAATGGAAAGGTTTCCAAGCAAATTGAGTTGGGAGGAGGCTTATCGTAAATTATCCAATAGCCATTTTGTATTTATCTTGTTAGTGCCCTCTCTCTTTGGGCTAGAGAAATTCATTAGACAATGCAAGTCTTTCTTATGGGGAGGGGTCGTTAATTGAAAAAGGATATCCCTAGTCAAGTGGTCCTTCTATACTAAGCTAAAGACTGAAGGTGGGTTGGGGGTTGTTGATATTCAATAGGTAGCCTTCGAGCTCTCTGAATCTTGAGACCCTCAATCTGTTGAGTAACTTTGTTCATGTCAGGCTAGCAAGGGCTCCCAAATGAGAAACTACCCTATGCTTTGAGCCCTTTGTAACCTTGAATCTTGCAGGACCAGGCAAAGCAACATAATGATTCCATATGGATCTCAACTATTTTGAAGTCCAATACCCGTAGTGATTAACGATTTTATTAAGCCCATATCTTGTTCAAAAAACAGCTGCAATGTTGGGGGCAGCTTTGGATATCAAATGAACTCTAGTGGAAAGGCTGGCCTAAGATAAGAAGAGGTTTTGGGTTGACCATCAAGAACAACTCCCTGTGATGAACATGCTAGATTTATGGCTTGGCAAGATTCAATGGAAAGATGGCCCTGTGTGGTTTAAGTTAGGAGTTTAACTAGGTGGGAATCTCACATCATTTCCCCATTCCAACTCCCATTTTTGAGATAGATAAAGTGCGCAAGATTTAAATTTGTGCGATCTTGCACAAAGCTGTATGGTCTCACTCTAGATGAAAAAAGATAGGCAAGAGGGATGGAGGATGTAAAAGATGTCAAGGCCACAAAGAAGATGTCTTTCATTTGTGTATTGCTTGTCCTTACGCTAGAAGGATGTCGAAATTTATATAGATTCAACTAGGGGAGCCAATTAAATGGAAAGCTATTGTTTGGGGATGCTTGTAAGCTCAAATACAAGTACTAGAGGCACATGCAATCTAGTTCATCTAGGTGGCCAAAAACATTTTTCATTTCAATAATGTTGTTGTTAATAGTGAAGAAAACTTTATGTTGTGGTTAAACAAGAAAAGTGGAGACTTACTAAGGAGACATGAAAGTCCAATCTCATGTTTAGCTTCTGGAGGAGATAAATGAACATGTGTAGGACTTTGTGCAAGAGCACACACAAAATAGAGTAGGTCTAGGAGTAGGAATCAATTCTCTTCATAAGGAAGCTTCAAGTGTTTAGAGCCTAAACATTGTCCTTAAGTTTTGTCACTGTTAGAGCATATATGTTCTTTACCAAATGTTGGCAACTGCTTCAAGGCAGAGATGAATGTATTAGATAGATGAGTTGTAAAATCTTTCACTGCAATATTTATATAATACTTGTGTAAAGTATTTCATTGCAATATCCATATAACACTTTTTTATCCCAAGAGTATATATATAAGGTAGAGTACATTCCTCCATGTAAAATTCATGAGTTGCACAATGTAGTTGGTTTATGGTTTAATGTACGCTCTCTGATGGTTTTTGGTCAATATGATTGGCTCAATCCTCGATAGCTTTGACACTTCATGATGTGCTTACAAGTGTTTGTATCCATTTTGAAGATTCATTTACTTTTCTTTCTTTTGACACAACTTGCATTTGAAACTTAATAGCTCTAACTGTGAGACTATGCCAAAACATTTGTAGACTCTTATATGATAGTCTATATATATAGCTTTCTTAGATGTGTTTTGGTATCAAATATGTCCAACTACTACATCTTACTTCTCATAGGTTGGTCTTGAATCATCTTGAAACGTTTCCTGAATCTTATGTTTAGGTTGTAAATAGATGGATAGAGCTTTATAATTTTCAATACCTCATTTTCCTCATTGGCCTCATAAATACCAAGAACTTCAAAGTGATTCGCCTCTTCTATTGCACTAGTAAGGTCATGAAAGCTCTCTTCCAACTGCAGTTCATCCTTTATCTCACTAGTTCAATTGTCATAACTTGTTCTTTGAAAAGTGTGTTATGTTGTGCAAATTGCAAGTCCCATCAATAATGTCATAATTGTATATGTTTTTGCTTTGATTGAGTAGGACACTCTATACACTAGAGTATTGCTAAGGTTGTATTTATTGTATGTCAATTATATCACCATGAAAAGGCTAGATGCAAGCATCTTATACATTCTATAGTTATCGTGAAGGTATGTTAATTGATGTAAATAAAGAGTTCAATAAATTACAAAATCACACCTATTACATTTTCTTTGTCATGGTTGGATCTAAAGAAGTGTCATATCATGTTTAGATAAGTTAGTGATTGAAATCTCGAGACAAAGTAGAATCCATGAGCTAGTTTAAATTGACATGAACCACCATCTAACTACATCTTGTTATTTTATTATACTTTCTATTTGGGGATTCATCTTTGGTTAAGTAATCCTATGCAATGAAAGGCATCTATGACAAGCGAACTTCCAATCCGCAACTTGTGAGTGCTAATCGCTTCCATTGATCCCTATGGAGGTAATCTGTCATGTTTTCGAACGTGGGATTTGGTTCAAATCTGAGTGATTTGGTAGGCTGGACCAGAACAGTGGGGGACAGAGGCACTAGAACGAGGGAGGGGAGAAGAAAAATTCACCATAAGGGCCCTACCATCCCATTGAAGGCAGTTTTGGGCTCATGTGGGGGAGGTGCACCTGGTAGGAAGGTCAAACATGTTCCCTATGAGTTGAAATGTGGAAATGATATGTACACTAGGTTGCACTTTTCTAAAATCCCAGGAGTCAATAGGTACACTAGTACGACATAAAATCTAGCAGAGGATTACACATAATATGCACTAAAATTATTATACCAGTGTGTAGTCCATATTTTATCTTGTTCTTAAAACATGTAATTTCCAGCAAAATCTATCATAGAGATAATTTTGTCCTTAGGGAAATTGGCAAGGTACATCCTAAAGTGCTTGTCTCACTAGGGAGTTGTGAAAAATTGTGAAGCATGCATTTTTTTGAGCAAAAAAGTTTGTATTATATTATTTACATATCATCCTTTATACATCCTCTGAATCCACATAAGACTTATATGGAAAGCACTAGTATAATATCTACGCAAAATAGAAAACGTAATAATCGAAAGTAATTACTACTCCTCCTCTTTAACCTTAGAGGAGCTAGGGACCTTGAGTCTCTTAGCATCTTCAGCTTCCTTAGCATCTGCTCTTTCTTTGGGCTGATGTAGATCCTTTGGGAGCAGCTTTAGTGGGTTCTTTAGGGGGAACAAGTCTAAGTGGTCCTTTTACAATGACATCAATAAGTAGTCTGACCTCAATATTTTGAGTAGTAACAAGTTCTCTGTTCTTTGGCCCTCTCGCAACAATGGAGAGAGACCTAGTAACATGAGTTTTTGGGGCTGGTGCTATGAAAAAGTGGGGAATAGAGAAAGAAGCCACCAAGACTAGGGAGGAAGTATCAGAATCCATATCTTTTAACTATGGTATCTCGTTGGTAGCAACAGGTTAACTAGGTATTTGACCATCACACTGTGATTCATCCCGATAGTTGAGAGCATGTGTCTCAATTTCAATGTTCAGCTACTGGGAGTGAGCTTCATTGTTAGGTAACCAGCAAGAAAGGTAGGAAATAGCCACAAAATATAAGCAGTAATTTAACACCAGCTTCCTGCCAGCAAGGTTAGCTTGATCCCACGTGTATCACATAAATCATGAAAGAGATACTCTACACCATTGTCGGTCCGTAGGCATTTAAGTATTCTACCTAACTAATTTTCAACCAAATTCAGCCATTTATGAAATAACTAGAACACATCCCTATTCCGAGCCATAGCATAAGCCCACACTTTCCTAGTTGCATCATCAATGAATGTCACATAGTATTCATTCCCGCCTAATGATCGTGTAGGCATGGGACACATACGTCTAAATGCACCAAGTCAAGCTTTTCAAGCTCTTTCTTTCCCCTTCTTTTATGGGATGATTTATTATGCTTCCCATAGAGACATGCTCACAAAATTCAAAGTTAAAAAAACTCAAATGCGGTACGATCTATTATGCTTCCCATAGAGACAATGCTCACAAAATTCAAAGTTAAAAAAACTCAAATGCGGTACATAACCAAAATGGCATAAGATTTTCATTCCATTTTGGCTCATATGGCCCAACCGACAATGCCACAAAGAAGTACTTGGTTGCTCCGTTATTATAACAACATGATCAAACACCCCTGACACATGTAAGGGATATAGACTCCCACACTTGGCACCCCTGGCCAAAAGCATAGAGCCCTTCTGAAATTTCCAACTCCCAAAACCAAAGATGGTTTGAAAACTAGCATCATCTAGCTGACCCGCTGAAATAAGACTGTTGATCAGCTTAGGCACATGTCTCAAATTTTTCAAAACAAAAGCGGACCCATTTGCAAAACAAAACTTTATGTCAATTGCTCCCACTGTGTCGCATAGTTATTTCGAAGATGCACACAACCTACCTTTCCACTGTCATAAGTGGAGAACCATTCCCTATGGGAAGTAATATGGAATGAAGCACCATAATCCAAAATCCAATCTTGGGAATATGCATCATCTGAAATGGTAAGCAACTTTTGCAGGTAGACTAGAGAGAATGTCATTGTCACTACCATCAGTGATTGCATTGATCTCCTCGATCTTCACTTTTCCTTTGTCCTCCCTTGGACTCTCTTCCTTCTTATTTGCACCCCAATTTGCATTCTTTTGCTTATCCTTGTGCTCTCTTTTTAGCTTGTAGCAATCCTTTTTCATATGGCCCTTCTTGCCACAATGGTAACACTCAATGTTCCATGCCTTGGATTTACTACGAGACCTCTCTTTCCTGGGACTTCCCCTTGAGCTGTGATCTACCTCTTTGCACATTTAAGGCTGCATCCTGCTTGTTGCCTTCCATAGACTTCTGTCTGATCCCCTTGGCCAACAAGCTATCCACAATATCATCAAACTTTAGTACTCCACCGGGTGTAGAGTTACTGACAACTATATGTAAGGTATTCCATGAGGACGGAAATGAACACAGCAGGAATATTGCCTCAGTCTCCGCATCAAAATTCAGCTTCTTCTGAGCCTGAAGCTAGCTAAAAATAATATTGAATTCATTCAAGTGAGAAGCAATGGAGACCCATTCCTTCATCTGTAGCTCAAACAACCTCTTCATGAGGTAAACTTTATTAGAGGCATTTTCCTCTCATAAGTGGCACATAATTTCTTCCACAAATCTTTTGTAGTCTGCTCATTTACTACTGTGAAATAAACTGACTCTACAAGATGAAGTCTAACAGTAGACTTTGCTAATTCATCCAACTCATTCCAATCATCCTCACACATAGCTGCACGCTTAGCTTCAATCCCTTCCAAGGGTTTAACCTACTTCTTTTGAATATGCACATCCCTTATCTGTTCTTTCCATAGAGAAAAGTTTGTCAAACTTTTTAATGCTGAAAAAATCCTTTTGAGACATGGAAGAGGATGCCATGATGCAAATAAAGCAAAATCCCAAATGTTAGTGCTTGCAAGAGAGAAATCACACCAAGTACCAGGTACACCCAAATATGTATGCCACAATGGAAGGAAATATCACCAAACCTCAAAGGCTCAAAGCATTAAAAAATGCAACTAACTCATGTGCATATACTATGCATCCATATGTGCAAATCTGACCCAAAAGAAAATGTCAACTTGCAATGACAAAACAATGGTAGACCCAATGCCAATAAGAGCTAAATGCCTCAAAGCATAAACACCATCCATGGGCATAAGCATCAATAATGTCTCATCCAAGAGAGCATAGCACTATGAGCGCATCAATTGCAATGTGTCAAAGCTGTACCTCAATATAAAATAGCATTTGTGTGCTAAACATCCATCAATAAAGCATCCCACAAGGAAATCTAAGCCTCTCACCGCATCCAACAAGGATTGCAATGCATCCGCTACAACCTAATGCAAACCACAAATGAGCGTACATGGCTCAGAGACTCCAACCACAGTGATCTGCATAAGGTATGTCCCAAAAATCATGGCCCCACACCAATGACTGCTATTGAAAATAAAACATGAGATGCCTCAAAAGCACTGCAATCTTTGCATCAATGACACGACCTGCGCTTTTTGCGGCTCAAAGAATACTTCAAAAAAATTACTTTGGATGTGAAGTAAACCCAAGTCAAAGCTTGCAATTGACCTATAAACGAAACCTTAGAAGCCTAAGGTTCAATTCAAAAAATGCCACGTGTCAAAAAAATCAAAGGTTTGAACCTTTGAATGGATTTTTGACAGAGAAACAGACGATTCGACATCTCAGAGAGACAAAACTTCTCCAAACCTCCATGGAATCACGTAAGAGCTGACAGATACGAGCTTTTAGACCTCTGGAATGAAATGGAACAGTTGGTTTCAAAAATCGTGGTCTCAATAACCAGGTCCAACACATGGATTGAAAAACGTTTTAACAAATTAATCTGTTTGTAAACACCACCAGAGTGCGAATGATGAGCAACACAGAAGTTTTAGGACCTCCTGAGTCCACAGGAACTGACAGATGTGCGAATGGTTCCTTCAAACTTGAGTTCCAACACACTGGCAGAAAAACATTGAAGTAGAGACAATGAGTCAAGAATCTAATGAAATGATCCTAAATTCAAGAATGAAGGGGTTTTCGAACTCCCGAAGTGCAATGGACACTAAAAGTAGGCAATGGTAGCCTCTGCAAGTCATTCCGGACTCTCAATTGTCGAAAGGAACATGGCAATCATCAAAAAACGTGTTTTTGCTCCAAAACCACTGCATGCTTGTAAAAAGACACTCAAAAAAACCAAACAACTTTTCCAAATGTTCCTTCTAGTTCTTTGCACACCAGGATGCAGTTTAAGTCACCCACAGAGCTTCCCCTTCCTCCCACAGAGCTGCAGCAACAACAACAAACTTCGGGCTCTAGGCATGCACATGGGCTCAACTAGACTACCCATAAGCATTAGATAGATCACCCGGGCTCTGATACCAGTTGAGAGTGCTCTCAATGGAAGCGGAACGGAAGAGGGTGAGAGAGCGAGCTAGAGATAGAAGAGAGCCAGTGGCCACACAAGTTTTGGTGGGTGCAGAACACCCTAATCTTCTATGTCATTCATATATATATATATGTGTGTGTGTGTGTGTTTGACTATTGTACATAACCGGGGCTAAGGCATAGTGGCCTTTAACCCCCACATTAGATACAATAATTGGCTATGGAACTACATATCTTTCATGGATGATCATGGCAAGAAAAACGTTGGTATGCTTGATGAAAACCAAAGTGAAACTCAAACAATTTAGAACCACAGTGAAAAATAAGACATGAGAATTGACAATTTCATAATATCTATGAAAGTACTACTTATGTGTTTCAAAATTTTAGGAGATGAAGAGGAAACTCAATTGTGAATGAAGGAGAAATATGGCATTTATACACTGCATTATATGCTTTATTACAAAAAGTTTCATACTTGACCACAATGTTGTATCCTAAAGGACCATGGACCATGATGCATGATCTCAAAAAGTTAAAAAAAATAATGCTTTATGGCACAGCTAGAAAGATAGATGTATTTATATCTTTCAAGCCAGTTGTTATTCTTTGTTTTGCCTCTTATTCTTTGTTTTGCTTGGGAAGTACATCATGAGATATATGTAGTAAGTTGAATGATTATGTTACCACCTTTTATTATTTTCAGATGAGAGACTTGTTTATAAATTTGTGACTCATTTTTGTAGAGTATGATTTCCCATGGGCCATGGCCTCAAGAAGACTCCTTTCAACTATCAAGAAAAGGTAAAAGAAACTTGATGAAGAAACATAAGAACCACAAAAATATATCCCTCGTCCCCTGAGTGGTTGCAAATTGAAGATGCATATGTAATCAAATGGCAAATTGGCACAACACATAATAAGCTACATAAGGTTAAGCATGACATTCAAGAGAAAGTATGAATGTTTAGGCATCACAAGCTATCATTTCTTTGATTGTTACCTCGATAATTTTGAACGTTGTGATCAATATCGTCAAGGTTATTTCATTCATAGAAGGCTCAAACTAAAAGTTGTGATTGATATCTTTAGAGCTATTTTGTTTATAGAAGACTCAAATGTAATCTTTGGGGTTCGCCTCATAAAATTTTAATGTACTAGGTGTATTTGAAAGGAGAGGTATTTTAATTAAAATTTTTGGAAAAAAGTAATAGGAAAACAATAACAAGGGGGTTTTTAAATTAAACTTTAGGGAAAAATCCATTAGGTATGAAGTAAGGAGGGGTGGTTTCATAGGGGGCAAATTTTAGTTTAGGGGTTTTAAAAATACCCTTTGAATGCACATGATACATTGGGTTTCTTAGTAGTGCAACCCCCAAGAATGTAATATCCATAAAGTGGAGGCATGAAGGGCACATCTTAATGATTTTGACGTGTAGCGTCCTTCCTAGTGGAGACCTTATTGTAAGATAAGGAATACTATGGTAGTGGATTTGGAGATTTTGAAGTTTTGCTTATTTTGGGTGGAGGAGGTAAAGGTGATATAAGTCTTATATCATTATGTGGACATTGAGATCTAATGTGCATAGATATTGGTTAATGCTCTTGAAAATTTAAGAAAACTTGTATTTCTCTTACTAGCTAGCCACATTTTTTAAAGGATATGACCCTTTGTAGCATCTTCACAAGAAAGTAAAGCCTATGCCATGATATTGGAAGCCTATTGCATCTTACTGGATGTGTTATTTGAATATTTCAACAAATTGCTTTTAGCTTTAGGGAGTAAGGTTTCATGACTAAGCCATAAAATTGTTAGCAATTGGTATCCAATTCACTGGTTGTTGTTTTTTGAGAGAGCTTCACACTAGTTACTTGTGTGAACTACTTCATGCTGGGGTAGTGTTGGTGGTTGGTGTCTTGGTGTGTAGTATATTGTCTCATATTTTTCCAACTTGATGACATTTTGTCAACAAGTTCCTTCTGCATGGTTTTCATAGCGGAAGTCCATTCCGTACAGAGTACATCTTTCGATTCTTATCATGCATAATAGCACTTGTCATAGCTAGCTCTTGAGATGGTCTCCATCTTTGTTGCTTTTGTGTTGTTTGTGTTCACTTAGCTATGCTTTATGTATGGGCTATAGTTTGTTGTTTGTTTGTGAGATGTGTGTCATGAGGTTCCGTTTGGTTTGCATGCACTATGAGATGTGCATGGTATTATATGCATTGTAGGATGTGTATGCTATCATAGGGAATAGCTATGGTGATCAATGGTTTTGCATTTGTTGTCTCATGTGTATTGCTCCAAGTGATGGGGGCTAGGGGGATTCTCGCGGCTTTTAAGGGGGAAGATGCACTAGCACAAATATAAATTCAGGGTTTTTAGTATGGGTAGAGTTGTATTCTAGCTTGTAGTACGGCCTCCATTTGCTCCCTTAGTTGTCATGGACAAGAGGTTTTTGCTGTCATGAGCAACACATGTTGGTAAGACTGGCCTTTTGGATGTAGAATGAGAGGGTAGTTTAACATTTTGGGTGGTTGGTCTAGCCTTTGCTCGAAGATGAAAATGGTGGGTAGTTTTGCTTTTGTTGGGCAATCTAGCACATCCTTGGAGTGAGGAGGGCTAGAGTAATGTAGTTTGGAGCAAGTGTAGTTTATCTCCTTAGGGTGCTTTGATTTTTCACAATAACTTTTCGTGCACGTAAATGATCTTGATATAGGTATTGCATGTGTAAGCTTTGACATACGACATCCACTAAGCTTTTGCCATGGAGCTACTATAGACTATTATAAGTGGTGTGAACCTATATGAACTTTGGAGTGTAGCTCCTATCGGTGTGTGGTTTGTGATGAGTGCACCCTTTTGTGGATTTTTACCTAAGGAATGGGCTCTAGAACGAATTTATCACTACCATGGAACCTTTTGTGGATTTTTACCTAAGGAATGGGCTCTAGAACAAATTTATCACTACCATGGAGTGAGGAGGGCTAGAGTAATGTAGTTTGGAGCAAGTGTAGTTTATCTCCTTAGGGTGCTTTGATTTTTCACAATAACTTTTCATGCACATAAATGATCTTGATATAGGTATTGCATGTGTAAGCTTTGACATTCGACATCCGCTAAGCTTTTGCCACGGAGCTACTATAGACTATTATAAGTGGTGTGAACCGATATGGACTTTGGAGTCTAGCACTTATAGGTGTTTGGTTTGTGATGAGTGCACCCTGTTGTGGATTTTCACTTAAGGAATGGGCTCTAGAACTAATTTATCACTACCATGGAACCTAGAAGATTTTGAGTTTGCTTAAAGTCGTGTAAAATCGAAGGATGCTATAGAGTTTGCATCCTCTTGATTGTTGTCATCATATCATCATAATGACACGATATTGATGAAGCTATTGTATGGATGCATGTTGGCACCTTGCATGCTTCCATGGACCATGGAATGAGCGTGAGGTGAGAGATTATTTATAGCACTGTGCTCTTCCCCCTTGTTTCTTCTCAGGCGTCCGACATGGCTGCTACGCGCTACTACGTGGTCTCCTTGCCTGTGCAAAATTCGGCATCAGCAACGTGGTCAGCCCTGCAGCAGAGCGTTTCCAAGGCAGCTTTCGACACCCCGGCCTACAAGGTACCCCTCGTTTTCTGAGATACAAGTTTCGATAACGGAGACGTGACATCTCCCCATGCTCTCCGATCGGGAAATGTCCTTCGATAATCGATCTCCGAATTTTTTTTGTGTGTGTGCAGTTACATATCCCGGACTTGAGAGTTGGGACGCTTGACTCGCTGCTGTCCCTCAGCGATGATCTGATCAAGGTGCACGGCAGCGATTATTCGGGAAGATTGCTTTCGTTACGGATATCAATGGCATTTACTAACGCGATCGTTCCTGTTGGTTAAGGCGAATTCGGTTGTGGAGGGGGTGACTCACAAGATCCGTCGCCAAATCGAGGACTTGGAGCGGGCTTCAGGTTCGGAAGCAGGAACATTGTCGGTAGAAGGGGTCCCTGTAGATTCCTACATCACAAGGTATACATGATTGGATTACCGAAAGTTTTGTTGTGATTTTTTTTTGTGCAAAAGGGTCAACCGATTTAGATGCTGTTCTTCGTGTATCCAGGTTTAATTGGGACGAGGCGAAGTACCCTCTCATGACCCCGCTTCGAGAGACCGTTGACACTATTCAGGATCACGTGACCAAGCTAGAGGATGATTTGAAGGTAAACTGTCGCTGTTGGGCAGTCTTTGCAGTTCGTTAATTTTGTGATGCCGTTCGCATCCAAAATATCTTGGTGTGAAAATGCAGGTTCGACTTGCAGAGTACAACAATGTCAAGAGTCAGTTGAGTGCGATCAATCGGAAACAAAGTGGGAGGTATTATTGCGTTATTTGGTTCGATCCAGGCTTTGCAATGACAACTATGTTTGATTTATCCACGTTCAGACCGTCTTTCTCAATAGCGTTACTTTACCAATTTCCAAAACCTGACTAGTGATAGTATATGCTTCAGCATGGCAGTTCGAGACCTTTCCAACCTGGTGAAGGCTGAAAACATTATTAGTTCCGAACACCTGACGACACTACTCGTAGTCGTCTCCAAATACTCGCAGAAAGACTGGCTGTCAAGCTACGAGACCCTCTCAAACTTTGTGGTATGTATTTAGCACACATTTCAATCCCCTTTCTTTTTGTGTTGAAAGGGGCGGCTGATTTTTCCTCACCATCGATGCAAGCTTTAATAGCTATGTGATAGAAAACTGCATAATGGAAGTATGGATACAAATTAAAACGAAGGCACCCATGGTGCATGCCTTACGGCTTCAAATTTCCAATTTGAATTTATGTACATTACCAGTTTTTTGTAGTCACACACAATTTGAATTTATGTACATTACCTAGCTGCAGTTTCGACTTCTGATACTCATGGAACGTGCTGTTCTAGCTGGCATCTCATAATTTATTTATCTTTTTTGCAATCGATTGCTTTGCACCTAGGGGTGTCGACATATAGCTCCATTAGGCTTCCTTGTTATGCGCTTAAGGAGGTTTAGATTTGGGCTGTGTCCCTTGTCTGAACAATCTGAAAAACCTTCTTAAAGGCTTATACTGGCAGGCTGACGATATAGCTTGATGTAGATCCAAAACGACTTGTGCAGCGTCAATTAGCAAATAACTTGAAGCTAGCGTGATGTGATGAAGATGTAGATTTGGCAATTGGAGTGACAAGTTAATTTGGCAAGTTAAATTTATATTAGGCGGATGTAGTGAGGATGGCTTTTGTCTAGGTTTGAATCTTGTATGTTGCTTGGCTTGTCTTAGCTTAGTTTGAATCTAGTGTGTTGCTTGGTTTGAAGTTGTACGATTGGATATATTCTAGTCTTACAAAGGTATCTATAGAATGTAACATTTTACTGCAATGAGATCAAGTAGGCATTCCTTTTTGCTAGGGGAGCTTGAAACATTACATACACATCTGAACATCTTTGTAATGTGTATCCTTGTCCGAGGGTCTGCTACGTTGAAGGTTGGGAATGGCTGCTTCTGAGTTCGATTCTTTTTTGCCCCTGAAGTAGTTGTGTCTCAAATTTAAACAAAGGGAGCACGCAACCGTAGCAGTATGAAACAGAGGTCTGATGGTGGGATGGGACAGCCACCCGGCAAGGGCAAACTTTGAGGTCAAAAATTTACAACAGGTTTCATTGTCCGACTCAATCTTATGCCTGTGATTTATGGAATTTGCCTCGAAGGTGTGTGGCATTGATTTAAATTGCTTCAGTTGGCACTCAACTTGCGAGCCAATGCTGGACAAACAGCCAAGCCAATTGTCTGCTAGTCCCCCAATGCGTAGTATTTTCTTATCATCCACTTTGGCTTCCCGCTCTTTGACTTTCGCATGTAGGTCAACTTTATTGACTTTGTTATTGGCCATGATAGCCAACTCCTTCTTGGCTGAGTTAACTTGGGTGAGATCAACTCTGTGACCGTGGAAACAAGTGGTGGCGCTGGTGGAGATGTATTCCACTTGTGTATTACTTCTGCAATAATTTCTTCCTTACCTTTATTTTCCATGTCCTTCATCTTTCTTGTAAGAGCTGCAAGCTGGAACCGGAGCTCTCTGACTTCCTGCTGTAAGAAATATATTTGTCCATGTGGGTCTGAGCCAACCCTTCGTCTGTAGTGCAGTATGAAGGGGCTAGGTGTTGCTGCGATATCAGAATAGGAGGGCTTGCTGATGGGAGTCGTGGAGAAGGTCTTTGTCTTTGGGAACTCCATGACGGCCTGTACAAGTTTGAGGGCCCCTTTGCTGAGTCTAACACCCCAAGCTGAGCCAGAGGGTCAGCTCAGCCTGGCGCTAATGTGAGTTAGATCTACGAACTCCTCTCTGAAGCTCTCAATCTGAACGAAGAGCTCAACGAGGGTCTCCCCTATGATGCGGCTGCCATTGCTGTTGACGATGGAATGCCCGAACGGGGGAGGCGGAACAAGGGGGTGAGGGATTATGACGGCGATTGTGTGTGTGGCTTACTTTCTTTCTTTCTTTCTTTCTTTCTCCCTTTCTCTCTCTCCTCCTCGCCCACCAACCCCCCCCCCCCCCCCCCCCGCCGGTTTCTTTCATATCTTTTGTTCAAAAACTCTAATTTGTAAGATTTGATAAATTCTACCTCATGATTGCATATAATTTGAAATAATGTATTGTTTGCATTTGCCTTTTAAGGAAACTTGATTTTGAGTGCAAATGTATTGCAGCTTGAAAGACCACCCCCTGCTTTTCGCATTTTTCCCTTTAAAAAATGAGTGAGTTGGTGGTTTTGTTTGTGACTTTGCCCTTCTTTTACTTTTTTGATTGTTCTTGCTATGCTAAACAGGTTCCAAGGTCTTCAAAGAAGTTACATGAAGACAATGAATACGGATTATATACAGTCACTCTTTTTCGGAAAGTTTCTGACACGTTTAAGACAGCTGCACGTGAGAGAGGCTATCAGGTAGTTGTTATTATGATTTGTATAAGCATAGCCAATATTATATGAGTACAAGCAAAGGTGTTCAATATGATGGCCTATGGCTATTGTTTATATTTGCCTCCAAATTGAAATTGGTTAATGGAAAGTGATAATAGATCTTTTCAAAGATGGTTGGTCTATTATGTATTTAGTAATGAAGTTTTGTAATATTAGTAATTTTGAAAAAGGTGGCGCCTACTTGTGAGCCCGTTAGGGGACATTAGGCCTGCCTGGGAAATTTTGGGTAAATGGATGCTCAAGTATGTGTGGGGGTGTGGATTTGTATGTGAGAGCATATTTTCATACTATGGTTTACACCCATTGTTGGGCGCTGATGATGTCAGTGGGGATGTCATAGTAGCTAGTCCTTGCTATGTGTGATGGAGTTTATGGTTTTCAATCTTATGAGTGACTACCGTGGGATTGAGACTGTACTATGTTGTGTTTTTAGAGGATGAGTTTGGGAATGTTCCAGGTAAATGCTCCAATAGAGATATACAACCAACAAAATATATTTCCGTCCAAAAGGACACAATACAAAAGGAGTCCAAAGTCCCACCAAATTGTGGTCCTTTGTCCTTACCAAAAGGATGTTGTCCTACTACTTTTGTGGTACTTTTAGATCCCTAAATCTATGTGCTCCTCGTAGAGCTTCTATAGACTTTTAGTCACTGTGCCTTGGATCCTGCACCTTACTGCCCTGAATGTCAGCCGAGGTGTGCACCCCTTCCTGAGCTACGTCTTTAGTACTCAGCTCCTCTTGGTCCTCCGGGATGTAGGTCCAAGACCTGCTGCTGTGGTGCTGCTCCAGTCTGGTCCTTGTTTGCTGCTCTAGTGGATGCCTAATGAGCTCCAATGGGCTTCCTTTTATAGTGGCTGCTAGCCCCCCCATATTGGCGACTGAGGACATGTGGACCGACCCAGCAGCCGAAGACAACCGACCCACCCAGTCTGTAAATCCGACTAGGGGCAGCCCTTTTTGAGGCCTTTGCAGGCCCCACCTTGCCACTTGATAGACAGCCACTGGCCTAGGCTGTCCTGCACATTCCCTGACCTGTTCCAGGCCCTATTCCTGGCCCATAAGCTTCTCCAAAATGTCACCTCTTCAGCCTTGCTGTTCCGCCTCTGTCCAGATGCTCCTGCAGCACCTCCATAGTGGTGAGTACAGTGGGGGTCCCATGCACAGACCTTGATCCAAGCTCCCAAATCTGCCCAACACCCAGTTGTACTGCTGCCCACATGGCAGCCCATGAGCTGTCCATGTGGCAGCTCCATGTGGCAGCCACATCAGTCCTAAGTACACCTCCCCCATGCTCTCCTCATATTGGGGCTTACGAATGGGAGGTGACTTTCTCACTGACACATCTTGGCCCAATCCTGACTTGTCAATGAAGATGGCTGTCGTAGGCCTCTGGAACATCTGGTGTTAATGTCACTTCTGGTATTTCAACCAGTGGCTCTTTCTCCACCAGGTCTGGTCCCGCAGGTCTGGTCCCGCATGCAATGAAGGAGGCAGGGGCAGATTGGAGGAAGGGGATAAGCAGAAGGGAGAGAGAGGAAGGGGGAGAAGGAGTGAGAAGTGAGGAAAGGGGGTAGAGGGAGAGGAAGAGAGAGAGAAGGGTGAGGGGAAGAGAGAGAGAGAGATTGGGAGAGAGTGTAGGCAGCTCGTAGGAGGAAGGAGGAGGGAGTAGATAGGATTAGATGTCACATCAAAAAAGTGAGTACAAAGGGTGGGGAGGTGGACTTATATAGTCTCCCTCCACTATCTCTTTTTTGCCCTCTCCAAGCCTAAACATCCTCGTAGAGAATTTAGCCTAACCCTCACTAACTTGGCCCAATCTTGGCCTTCATTAAATCCATCCCCCCTCAAAACAGTTTTGTCCTAAAAATTGCAGGTGATGGTTAGACACCAAGGCCACCTGCTGATCCCCCCTCAAACAGTTTTGTCCTAAAAATTGCAGGTGATGGTTAGACACCAAGGCCACCTGCTGTAAAAAGGACATACTTTATCATGCATGCCACTTGGGTTAAAAGGAAATGTGATATATTCCTTTGCCTTGGGCATTGTGGCACCTTTGGAGTCATGTGGCTGGTAATCCATCCTGGCAAGATCATCATTCATAATCACATGAATTCCAGCTGTCCCCATGGGTTTTGTTCTGCACACGAGTTCCAGCTGTCCCCATGGGTTTTGTTCTGCGCAATGCATTGTGTTTTGCTGTCCACTTTGGTCCACATGGGGAACATTGCTTGCTTTTCCATATACCCAATATCTTAGCTTCAATGAGCTGTCTTTGCATTTCATCTCTAGTTATGCTTCCTTACCAAATGTGAAGAACTGAAAATCCTCTTCATTATAGCCGCTGCGCATTGGATGAAAAAAGAAAATGCTAGATCCCGTTTGACCTCCATTTGCTTCGTGTTGCTGTGGTAGTTAGAAGACAACACAATCATGCAAGGAGAACAAAGGCTTTCAACATGTTCAACCCAAAGTGCATGTGCGTCAAGCCCTTTGAAGAGTACACCTTCTTTGTTGAAAGAGAGGCATATGTTGATATTGAAGATATGCTGCTACCAAATCTGTAACAGAAGTACCATTCATTGGTTGCATGCTTCTGGCCCTTTTCCCACACAACACTAGCAGGTTGCATTTAGGTCCTTTCCAAGTGGCTCCTTCAAGCTTAGTTAGTTCTTTTGCAGAGTTACCTCTGCTTAAACTCTCCATGTAAGGCACAATTCCAATATTGATATCATTGCAGGATTTGCAGTCAGCTGCCACATAAGTTTCCATAAATCCTCATTGGGAATGGGCTGAAATAGTGGCATAGGGCTGTGTAATGCACTATCCCTTGAAAATAATTGCATTACAAAAATTAGTTCCATAGCCACTACGGTCAAATCTGAAAGTACAATGGACCCATTTCCGTCAAGGCCTGAAAGTTTGTCTATTAAGCAGCCCTTCATTACAACAGACAATGATTCCCATCTCTGATTACATGTTGCAGGTGGCCATGAAGGAACTCGCAAACATACACAGAACTCCTATGAGCTGCCATTGTTCTCATTATGGTTGCTAAGTGTACAAGGCAAAACTCCCAAGTATACTCACCTAATGAGCAGTAGTGAAGGGCATTAGTTAGGTTAAAGTTGTGGCCATATCCCCCACTCTCATGCTCCTGAATGTGTTGTGATGCAGCTTCAAGATTGAACACGTTATGCACATCTTGCTCTTGCTGCACAAGCTGCTCTTCATCATTGTGCACAGGTTTACTTTGGCATCCTTTGCTATCATCTGTGTGGTCTTCCATATTTCCTCCTTTACGAAGACCATACAATACTGGATACTCACCTCTGCCTCAAAAACTTTGTCCTCAAAGTTAGCATGCCTAAGAGTATCAAGTGTAAGCGCATCCAAGGCCTTACCTTGCTGGTCAACATCTCCATCTTTATTTCCATCATATATTAGCTCATTATCTGGCTTTTCATCCTTCAGTACTGCTTCATCGTCACTGTTATGTAGGCTTGTTCCATCACCTTGCATATAGTGAAGAGACATGGCGGTAGGAGGAACGGAATGGAAATATGGAAAGCATAATGGAAAGGCAAAATGGAAAGAAAATGAAAGAACAAGTGCTAGGCAATGATAACCAAAATACTCGCATGTAGATAGCTTGATGTTGACTAATGTACATGACTCAAGACAAGTACAACACTATATAGTGTGAGACTAGACTCTAGAAAGCCATAGTGTATATGGGATAATTCCCAATATGACACGTGGCATGTCTAGGACTCACTAGACTATAAAACACCCCCTAGACACCTAGTACACTCATTTTTGACTCACTTTGGCTTCATATTCCAACACCCCCCCATGAAGGCAAGGTGAGAGACTACTGGAATGGAACCAAGAACAGAACATGACAATGATAGTCATCAAACTGTGCACCCTATGTAACTCAGAGGCTAAAGTCTGAGCGTGTTCAGAGGTTGATCCAAGCACTCTCATGGCTTGAGACTCAACATGGTTAGAGGCTCACGTTATAGCATGGCTACATGACCAGCTCATAGGTCTAGGAATACACCACCATTCTGGAACTTGGTCACATCCCCCCTTGGCTTCATAACAGGACATGTTAAGAAGCCACATACCAAAAAGTAGGAAAACCAATACATCTTTTCAGGAGGACTATCCAAGGCAGAGGACCTTTAGACTCAATGAAAACCAAACACTCAATACCTATCATTTTAGGGGGACTACCTAGGGCAGAGGACCCCAAAATACATCAAGCCAGTTCCACGTTGAGCTGGCTGCATCATGCTTGGACTGTCAAATCGTTGAGCTCCAGAACAAAATTCGTGCGCAGAAACAAATTTTGTCACTTCTTGCAAGGGCTGTAACTTTTCACAGAAAGCTCGGATTGCAATGATGTAAAAACGAAATTTGTAGTACTCAAGGTCCTCTATAACTTTGCTGAAGACACAAAGCCTTAATTCTGCTTCTAGATCCGGATAGAAGCGTCACATTGTCCGCAGGTCACAAAAAGATGTAGCTGAAGGAAGGAGAAGAGAGGTGGCAGATCATGGCGTGGAGAAGAGAGCTCAAGGAAAGAGAGAAGAGGGCAGCCTTCCAAGGAGGAGGAGGTAGAGTAGCTTCATTGGCCTCTCTCACCTCAATTTCTTGGAAGGGAAAGGGAAAGAGAGAGTAGGGTTAGAAACATGGCTCTGATACCATATGAAGAGACATGGCGGTAGGAGAATGCCAAGCTAACTAGGAACGGAATGGAAATATGGAAAGCATAATGGAAAGGCAAAACGGAAAGAAAATGAAAGAACAAGTGTTAGGCAATGATAACCAAAATACTCACATATAGATAGCTTGATGTTGACTAATGTACATGACTCAAGACAAGTACAACACTATATAGTGTGAGACTAGACTCTAGAAAGCCATAGTGTATATGGGATAGCTCCCAATATGACATGTGGCATGTCTAGGACTCACTAGACTATAAAACACCCCCTAGACACCTAGTACACTCATTTTAAACTCATTTTGGCTTCATATTTCAACATATAGGTGTTTCTTCCATAAAGTACTTTGAACTGCCAGGGCATCGTCTAGAGCGATGTATGGGTCCTGCAAACTGATATGACAGCCTTCTCTCTTTTGCTGACCATATTTGTTTCCATCACGTGGGCTGCTGTTTTTATTTGAGCAGCTATCCCCGCGAAACCCAATTGTATTTGCAGCTGTAATTGCCTGGAAACAGCCAGATTTTTGTCCTGCATATTGAGTCATCTTCCATGGATTTGAAGGATGATATGGCTGCATCTAGGGAGAGGCATAGCATTGCTGGGCTGCGCTGGCTGCATTACTAGCATTGGCATGACGGCATTCTCTTCAGATGTTTGCTGTCCACTATTATGTTACAGCATAATCCAAAAATCACAAAGTCTAAAAGATTCAATCCAAGAATTCACAGGCGATGGCACCATATTGATCCATCCAGCCAATCTCTGTGTAGCATGAACACATAATCGTCACTCACGTTCAGGCTCATTCGTGCTAATCCGCAAAGGCAACAAATCCCTAGATGGATCTAGTCTGCCGCATGTCATCATTCTAGGGTACCTCTTAAATGCATCATTTACCCCTCTCTTGGGATCACATTCAATTCATTTGTCCCTAGGCACATTTACACATTTAATGCATTTAAGACCCATAGCCTTAGACCCATCTAGTCTGTGTCATGTCACTCTCATCAAGGACCTTGACATTAATTCCTCTGACCATTTACCTGAAACACAATAAAATTTAGTACGAAAGTTGATCCTCTAAAGGAAAATGTCCATTGACTGAGATCATATTATCTCGACTTGAGTGTAACATTCCTTCCCTCTTCAGGTATCAATGTCCTCGATGATAAAATCTGGGAATGCTCTTCGCATCAGGTACACGGATTCCAGATTGAGGTAGACCATGCCATGCAACTCAGTCCAGGATTCTTGTTGGTTTGCGCCTTGCATTATCGTCTATCTTCTGAACAGAACAACACCCTCGATTAGTAAGTCACCCGGGTGCAAAAACTTCTTTAAACGAGAAACATGAAACACTGGGTGCATCTTATAACCCTGTGGTAATTCTAATTTATAGGCCACGTTGTCTATTCTTTTTAGAATCAACCACGTGGCACGGCCTACAATATCCGGGTGATAACCAAGAACACTCTCTTGCAGTCAAAGACTCGGAGTGTGAAGGAATTCTGAGAAAAACTTTTTCTCCTTTCTTAAATTCACTAGCGGATTTGTTTTCATCTGTATATGCCTTAGCTCTATCTATAACTTGGTGGATGTTAGCTCTCGCAAGTGCTCATAATTCGCGGCACTATGCATTTTTTGAGGTATTCCAACCGTAGAATCTAGATTTTTGATCTTTAGAACAACAAAAAATCTAAATTTGTATGATTGGACTTACTCTAGTCTTACAAAGGTATATTCCAACCGTAGTTGGATTTGCTGGTCTATAACCATAGTTCAGCTCAAATGGGCTCATCCCTGCAGAGGAATGCTTTCTATCATTGTAGGCAAATTCTAATAGTGGCAACCACTTGTCCCATGTATGTTGCCTCAATGAAACATATGCTCTAAGGGACACTAACAGACTCCCTAGTTGGAATGAAGTGAGCCATCTTGGTAAGACGATCAACCACCACAAGGATAGAATCATATCCACCTTGTGCCATAGGCAGACCAACTATAAAGTCCATGGAAATGCTCTCCCACCTACCTAGTGGTATTTGCAAGGGCTGTCTCCTGCTCAATACTAACTGCAACTACAAGATGATGCACTCAATACACAAAGTGAGTTGTGGATGTGAGTGAGGATCAGAGGGAGAGAATGTAGTGGAGCTCCGAAGAGAAAATAGATACAACTGAATAATGAATGCCCAAAGGGCTGAAGACAATTGTATGAAGGGGCTGAAACGCTCACTGCAAAACTGGAAGACTAGACTACCTAGAGGAGGTGAATCCTCACTAGATCCCTGAAGAGGCTGAAGCTAACCTGTTGGTCTGCTGCGGGGAGGCCTGACTTTGTTGCTCTGAAGGCTTTAAGGCCGGACGAGTGGATGAAGAATGAGGGCCAAAGGCTGCCCTTTTATAAGCTGATAGGTCAATGCCAGTTGTTGGCAAGGTCGGGCAAAAAGTCAACGTTGACCAAAAGTCAACTCTGCATTTTTTGACCTGCGATGGTGTGGCGTTGACTGTCCGTTGACTGTGTGCTGATTGCTGATTGTGCAGGGCTGCTTGAATGGCTGTACGGACAACTACGTGGTCGTTGACTCGGTTGCTTGTGCTGGCACTAGCTAGCGTGGCCATGGGTGTGTGGTGCCCGTGACACATATTCATGAATATGTTTTTTTATTTTTGGCCAAAAGAAATCTCGTTTCACGAGATCATACGTCTTCTCAACTCTTGGATGGCCCGCACACGGGCTATCATGGCACTGTTGAATGACTCTGTGCGTGAGATCATTCTGATTAGGTACTACTACCTTGCCATTTCTTTTCAGCATACCATCCCTTATGGTATATCTTGCATAAGTTTGGCCTTTTCTGGATGCCAGCTCACCCTTTTCTTCGGGTTTAAGTACATGAGCCTTAGGCCAAAGGCTCTGGACGAGAACTCGTCCACCTTTTGAGTTTCTCTAATCTCGGCATTAGAGCACTCTCTAATACCATGAAACTCATATTATACATAATGCGTGATAATGCATCTGCAACTTTATTATCCTTCCCTCTTTGGTACCGAATCGTCATGTTAAACTCCTACATGAGCTCTGCCTACCTAGCTTGGTGGCCTCTCAAGTCAGGTTGTTTACATAAATGTTTCAAAGTATAATGATCAACATTAACATAAAACTCCGAACCATATAAATAATGTCTCCATGTTTTTAAAGCATGGACAACGGCATACAACTCTAATTCATGAGTTGGTCAATTTCGTTGAGAGGGAGAAAGCTTCTTGCTTTCAAAGGATACCGGCCTTCCCTCTTGGCGGAGTACTGCTTTATCGCAATGCCACTCGCATCGGTTTCTATGAACAACGGTTTCTGGGGATCAACTATTTTTAACACCAGTCTTGAGACCACAACTTGTTTTATGTACCGCATCTTTCGTGGTGTCCACAATAATGGCTAATGCCTCTGCATGACGAATTTGCTAGGCTCTCACTAAAACATATGTTGGTACAGTCACTTCTGGTGTAGTCGCTGAGTTGGAGTCACCATGGGTTGAGGCTTTTATTCTTTGCTTGTTGCAATCTCCCATGACTCCCTCAAAACTAAATGGCTCTGGACTTTCATCTTCCACAGGTCCCATCCATTTTGCCTATGTCCTCAAAATTAGGAATAGCATATCTGTGGCCCATGACAATGAACTGAGAAGAGATAGAGTTAGGAAGTCGTACACCTATCTGAACGTGAGCCTTCCTTGCAAGGGTATTGTCCTTCAGACATCGAGGTTGATTTCCCGAAGCTCAGAATCAAGGTCATCCTTTAGCAAAGTCCTTGCCTTCAAACTCCACTTCTTGTGAACTTCCTATCAAGTCTTTGATACCATGTCAGAAATGACAACATAGAGTACCTGCAGCGGAAGACTGATAGATAGCCCAAGAATTCACACAGAATTGTTAGTCTATGGAATCCAAAACTTGTTTAGTTTGTGTACATAACATACATATTGACAAGCCAATAAATAGATAGTACTTTCAATAGAGATATACAACCAGTGAAATACATTTCTATTCAAAAGGACACAATACAAAAGGAGTCCAAAGTTGCACCAAATTGTGGTCCTTTGTCCTTATCAAAAGGATGCTGTCCTACTACCTTTGTGGCACTTCTGGATCCCTAAGCCTGCGTGCTCCTCGTAGAGCTTCTGTAGACTGTTAGTCACCGTGCCTTGATCTCTGCACCTTACTGCCTGAATGTCTGCCTAGGTGTGCAGCCCCTTCCTGAGCTATGTCTGCAGTCCTGAGCTCCTCTTGGTCTTCCTTAATGTAGGCCCAAGACCTGCTGTTGTGCTGCTCCAGTCTGCTTCTTGTTTGCTGCTCTAGTGGATGCCTAATGAGCCCCAATGGGCTCCCTTTTATAGTGGCTGGTAGCCTGCTCATATTGGCTGACTGAGGGCCCATGTGGACCGACCCAGCAGCCCTAGATAACTGACCCACCCAGTCTGTACCGACTGGGTGGCAGCCCTTTCTGAGGCCTTTGCAGGCCCTGCCTTGCCACGTGGCAGACAGCCACTGGCCCAGGCTGTCCTGCGCATTCCCTGACCTGTTCCAGGTCCTATTCCCAGCCCATAAGCTTCTCCAAAAAGTTGCCTCTTCAGCCTTGCTGTTCTGCCTCTGTCCAGACCCTGTTCCAGCCTTGAACACCTGTCCATGCTCCGTACCATACCCTGCAGCCCCTCCATACAGGTCCGTACATTGGTGCAGTCAAACCATACACATGAGGCAGGGTCTTGTGATCCACAGGCCTTGATCCAGGCTCCCAAATCTGCCCAACACCATGCCGTACTGCTGCAGGTGCCTGCATGGCAGATCCATACATTTCCAGGCCTCCAAGGAGCTCCCATTTTGCCAGGTAAGCTCTCCTTCGTGCTGCCCACATGGCAGCCCATGTGCTGTCCATGTGGCAGCCCCGTGCTCTCCTTATATGGGGGATTACAGATGAGGAGGTGACTTCTCCAACAGATCCCTCTTAAATAACTTTCCAGGGCTGAGGCCCTGTGTTTAGGCACAGCAGTGGTGTTGGAGGCTGTATTGATAACTTCAAACCACATTTTGAAGTTTCAATAGGTCTTGTGAGCATATGCACATGACAAGCATATGGGCTGATGTACGTGATTTTACCTTTTTTTCCAAAAGGTCCATATTGACAGTATATATATGAATTTTCTGATCCAAAGTGTGACTTGAAGATATCAAAATTTAAGTAAGAATCTGACATATAGTGCACTTTTGTGATGTATCCAAGGTAGGGGCCTGATGAGCCCTGCATGTTGCTTGAGGGAAGTTGTGTCTTTGTTTCTTACTTTGAATAGAATGGGTGACCTCCTTTGTTTGCTATTGTTCGTGGTTCTTGTTTTTGGTGTACGTGGTATAATGGAGGCGCTTAGCTTTCTAGCTTGGGAGGTGTTGGTTATGCTTAAGAGCGTGCTTTCAGATTTGTCCCAAAAGAACTGACATTGAATTAGAACTAACATTCGTGGCCAACAAGGCTATATCAGGGCTAGGTCTAACAAACCCCCTCAGCCATGGTATGGCTGAAGTACTTTGGAAACATATTAGAGATTTAGTACAAGTTTGGTGCTGATGACTTATGTGGGGATCTCAAAGTAGTTAGTCCCTACTACGCGTGATGGATTTTACGGTTTTCAATCTTATGAGTGACTATCATGAGATTGAAACTGCACTATGTCTTTAGTTTTTAGAGGATGAGTTTGGGCATGTTTTGGGATTCATTAAGATATATATCAGAGATAATTGCACATGTTCATCTAAAAGAAAATAACAACCTAGGGAAGTACAAGGATGATAGTATCATGTAACAAATGGAATCAAGTGCAAAGCTTGCCGAAAAGCTTCAAAGTTGGGTCAAGTCGTACGTTGACTAATTGGGCTACATGTCCCAAAAGAAATTCATGAAAGGTAACGAGAACTAACAGTCCAAGGCCTACAAAACTATATCAGGGCTAAGAAGGGATTGGGATTAGCAGTAGGGAGAGAGTAAGGAAATGAAAAGGGAAGATGAGATTTTGGGGGAGCAGTAAATGATTAGGGTGAGAGTGCTTCAAAGAGAACAAAAAATAAATAGAAAGAGAGATCTATTAAAGTCCGGAGGACGAAAAAGATCTATGAGGGAAAAAAGTAGGTTATTACATCAAATCTCCCTGCTCTCATCTTCTTCTCCCCCCACCAAATACACACACACACAAACAAAGACACACATATAGCCTTCCCTGTTCTCCTCTCCTCTTTCTGTAATCACTTTTGTGTCCTCCCTTTTTTCCCTCTTCCTTCCCTTTTTCTTTTGATTTTTGTCTTTTATGGGCTACCTCTAAAACGGTTGTCTTTCTCGCCTTCGTCATGGCTGAGTCTGCTCTTCACCTCCGGAGTGCCGACAGAAACTCAGTACGAAGACTTTGTATAAATGGATGCTCAAGTATGTGTGGGTGTGTGGATTTGTATGTGTGAGAGCATATTTTTATACTATGGTCTACACCCACTGTTGGGCGCTGATGACGTCAGTGGGGATGTCATAGTAGCTAGTCCCTGCTATGCATGATGGAGTTTATGGTTTTCAACCTTGTGAGTGACTATCATGAGATTCAAACTGCACTATGTTGTGTTTTTAGAGGATGAGTTTGGGAATGTTCCTGGATTCATCTAGGTGTAAACTTTGCAAGGTTGCCATATAGATTGCTGCTTTCCAATGGATGAGCTATGCGTTGGCTAACCATGCCTATCACTGTGCAATGTGTGGCCTTGTGGTCTATATACTCTGCCCAGGAGATGTCTAAAAAAAATAGAATTAGTTCTCCATCACTTTCACTCAACAAGGTCTCTTTGTATTTGGTTCTATGCTGGTCACATCTGGCTCACAAATTTTAATGATGATATTCTTCAACAGCTCTCTTGCGTACAAGGATTTGTTGCTCACTCAAGAAAATCGTTCTCTTTCAAACCATGACTTAGCAAACGGATATTAAACCTGTCAACCAATTTGCTTTTGACTGCACTTCCCAACTTCTCTCTGGCATGCTTTCTGAACATATGTAAGTTTGAGTATGAATTTATTGTAGCTAATTTATGACACTTGAAGTGTCACGGTTGCAAGAAGGGTGGGCGGGGTGTGTGTGTCTCCACAGAAAATACCCTTGGTTGAAATGTGTTAATATATGCTTGGTTGAGTAGTCTGTTGTCCATACCAGGTTTGCCTCAAATGCTTTCTTTATTTACAATTGTCAAGTGTAAAACACCTGAACATTGAAGCTGCAACGTAGGCTCCAACAGAATCAGGTTAGTGCTGAATTTTTAACATATGTCTTTCCGCAATTCAAAATCTTCAAACTTTTAGGTGCGTGAGTTCGAATATGATCCTGAGGCTCAACAAAAAAGAGAGGAAGAGATTGTGCGGCTTACAAGTGACCAAGAGAACATGCGAACTTCTTTGCAACAATGGTGCTATGCTAGTTATGGAGAGGTATTACTTGCCTTGGATGTATATCTGTAATTTTAATTCTTAAAATAGATTGCAAGCGTATGGTTTTTAGATGTGATTTTGAATGTATGAATCATGATGCATCTATGATGGAGCTATAAGATTAACTTGTCTTATTTGAGTGCTTGCCAAGAGCCTGAGACTGAGTTTTGAGTTGGAAAGTGCAGAAATATTAGACTCCCGAAACCGTAATTTGGTTCTAGGTTTTTGTTGTTTTGCTTGTGCATCTTCACCCTTTTGTACATGCCTCTCCCCCTTATGTGATAGTATGAAAACTGCTGATCTCTCCTTTCTGCTGTCCCTCTTCATCTAACATGATATTAGAGTTGAAGGAGGACATGAGTGAAAGTTTGGTACAAAATAAGCAAGAGTGCATCTCCAGCCAAAATATTTTGTCTCATTCAAATTTGCCACTCTTTTTTCACTGTTTCTCAGTTTTCCTTGTTTATACAGAAATGTGGTGAGCAAAGGCATCTGGCACGAATTTGGAGGCAAAAAATGAAGGCAGCTTTTTATACTTGAGGATTGTTTCAGCAGCGGACATTTTTGACGTCAATGGCTTTTTCCAGCGTTTATCATTGAAAACGAGGCATTATGCAGTCATTTCTCAATATGTGGCAGTTGTCTGGCATCCGTTGGCGAAGTTTGGGTGTTTGCAACAGCTTGCACTCTGGAGCAGTACTAATATTTTGGGGGGAGGGTTGGGACCACACACACATGCCTGTGTTGTATACAAACCTGGTCATGTATGTAGTGTTATATGTATTTGTGTGTTACATGCATATCGGCACACAAGCATGCATGCACATGTGCACATGCATACATAGATCCATGCATGTATGCATACATGTACATATGCTAAGCTTCTAGAGGAGACCATGTTCATTTGCAGAAAGCACGGCATGCGAGGGGCTTCATTCCTCACAACTTAGCTGTGCATGCCTCCAGAGTACCCCCAAAAAACCCTAGAGGAGGTTCCTTTTAGGGTTTCAATGTTAGTATATACTGTAGGTATCTTAGCGAAATAATCGTATAGACTTCACAAGCAGTTGTAGCTTGAATGAAGAGAATGTGGATTACATTTTGATTAGCCTTCTCTTGGCACAATTGGAGCCATTGTCAGTAACAATTTGGGCCATATTTTTTGGCCCAACCTCCTCAATGTCCTGTCCAATATGCCCACAAATCTATTTCTCAGTGATGCTCAAGTTAGGGGCAGAGGTGTGTCAACTATACGAAGTAATGTAGTGCTACCCTGAGAAGAGACCAAGATGTTTATCATGTGGCTCCGACGTTGGCAACCTTTCCCAACATCAAGATCCATAAATAAATTATGCATTAACACTAAAATCAGCCATAAATCTTACCATGTAACTTTTAAGTGAATAGTAAAGACTTGTACTTGTAACTTCCTATGACATTCCATCCATTTGACATGATGCTACAACTACGTTGCTTCCAGCAAGCTCTCAAACCTGCAAGCTCTTCCTCAATTTGCCCCACTTGGTTTGTCAAGTGGGTAGTTCTTAAGGACTTGGAATTTGTGGGGTGTAGACTTGTAGCTCTTGTCGTGGTTACTGCCTCACGTGCATGATAGAACTTTTGGTATGCTAGACATTGAGCTATGTTGAAAGCAAGATTGCATTGGTAGAAGAAACCGTGCTCAGCTATTTGAGCCTCTTGCTTCAACTTTGGAGCATAGCTAGCATCAAGGGTGATTTGGAGTCTTGGAAGCTCTCTTCTCCTCTTTCTTGTTGTTACAGCGTTGAGATGAATTTAGGAGGATGTTGGGATCCTCTCATGGCCCATAGCAACACTAACAAAGCTTGATGAATGTGGAGAAGGCACAGCATTTGTATTGACATTGGGTAAAGACTCACCAATATTAGAGTCCGCGGTGATAAGAACGTGGAAAGAAGGCCAAACATTACTTCGAGAAGATACTTGAAGGGCAGTTCTTGTTGAAGTAGAGGCCCCCACACTAGCTCTTTTCAGCTTCTCCCTTTACATGGCTGCTTGCACCTTTGGATCAACCGTCTCCTAAAGGCAAAGATAAATGGAGAGAGGATTGGATCTCTTCAAATTTTGATGGCAATCCACCATGAGCAAGAAATACACCTATTGAAACATGAGTGCAGCCATGTGTTCCTTGTGCTCTCTCTGTTGGAAAGGTCACCTCCCCATCTGTAAGCCCCCAAATGAGGAGAGCGTAGGGGAGGGAGACCTAGAGCAGGATGTGCCCAAGAGAGAAGGAAAGTACGTGGACGCATCGAAGTGGCTGCAACACATGACGTCGAGACCATGGCAGATGGCGATGCATACATGGCATAGATCTGGCCTGGAAGAGACATATCTGGAGCAGCACGAGATGGTGGGGTATCCCGGTGTACAGGCGCCTACATGGCAAGCTATCTGGCAAGGTGTGTGGGTAGACACATGGCCTGCAGCATCCCCTAAAGATGGCGCAGGAATATGGCGGGACAGATCAGCAAACAGGTCGGCCAACAGTAGAGCTGGTTGGGGCTGGTTGAGCCAGCCAACCAGGCTTTGGATAGGCTGGTCAAGAGGGCTGGGTCCCTGCATGGAACAAAGGCTGAAAAGGGCCTAGTGAAGTCCCTTATATAGGGCCCTGGTTGGGCTGGTAGGGACAGCCAACCAGGTCGGTTTTCAGCCAGACTGAGTCGGCCAAAATAGGGCTGACCGGTCGGTATTTTTGCCAGGCCTTAGGGCCTATAAAAGGAGAGGCTCAGGCCTCATTTCAATATCCAGCAGTACAGCTTCCAGCAGAGCAGAAAGGAGCAGCAGAGCACAACCCTTGGGGCCTACATCCAGAAGCTGAAGGAGTACCAGTGTTGCTGCAGACTTAGCTCAGTGTGAGGCTGAGACCTTGACTGTCTTCTAGGGCAGCAAGGAGCTGAGGTCAAAGGACGGAAAGTCTACAGAAGCTCTAGGTGGAGCACGCGGGCACGAGTCTAGAGATAGCCAGCAGATAGGAGGACCTTGCGGTAAGATCAGAGGACCACATCATCGGTGGGACTCTGGATCTGTCTCTTTTGTATCGTGTCCATAGTTGTGGATGGAAATATATATTTTGGTGGTTTCTCTATTTGGTTGGTTCATTGTCTATTGATGAGTCTGCACACCTATTGTATGCACATAAGTAAAGAAGTTTGTGATTCCACACCCACACCACACTGTGTGAGCTCCTGGGCATTACTATAAGTCTTCCGCTGCGTGTACCCTCTGTTGGGTATTTTCTAACATGGTATCAGAGCCCAAGTAGGAGGCTCACTGGTGTGGGAGCCTGAAGGCAGGGACCTTGCTGAAGGACGACCCTGATTCAGAAGCTCTAGGGAATCGACTTCCACGACTGGAGGATTGTGCCCTTGCGAGAAGGAGGGTGACTCAGGTTCAGTCAGGTCCGTTCAGAGTTCTGGTTTACTGAAATTGAGTTTGGTTGACTTTGCTGTGTGGTATATACAGCAGAGATGTCGACCTCTATAGCCTCTTCAGCCCCTGCTTTCCCTTCCTCCTCCCCCAGTTTTCTCTCTTTCACTATCCCTAACTTTGGAGAGTCTGGGAACCTGGATGGGACTAATTACCCGATCTGGAAAGTGAAGATCTGGAGTCATTTAGTGGGTCGAAAGTTGTGGAAGCTGAGCACGGGAGTGGAGTTGAAGCCGGAGGACATAGTGGATAGGCAAGGGAAGATATTCATGGCAGTAGACAGAGAGGAGCTCGAAGCTTCGGAAGACAGAGATGCCCATGCCCTGGCAATAATCATAGGGACTACGGCGGACTCCGTTCTTCCACATACCCAGTTGGCCGAGACGTCAGTAGAGTCGTGGGCCACCCTGAAGGATCTGTACGAGACATACAATACCTCCCGGATTGTGCTTCTTCGGCATCAACTCTACAATCTTGATATGGAAGAAGGAGATACGGTACATAGCCATTTGACGAAGGTCAAGGTGGTGAGGGATCAGCTGGCAGCAATTGGTCAGAAGATAGACTCATGCCATTTGGCCTTGATGGTACTGAGGAGACTGCCTCGGAGTTTCAAGAGCTTTGTTACGGCTGTGATAGTAGGATAGAGGACCAAACCTCTGACGTTTGAGGAGTTGTGTCCATTACTGCTACTGGAGGAAGCTCGGGAGAAGCTCTACAACAAGGACAAAGACGACAAGGCGATGTTGGCGAAGGATTCTGCTGGCAAAGGAAAGGGCAAGCCTAACGGTGGCAAGTCCAAGAAAGACGACTCTGATGACGAGGGGACTTCGAAGAGGAAGCATAAGAAGAAGTGTTTCTATTGTGATACGCCAGGACATTTTGCAAAGGACTGCAGAAAGAAAAAGGCGGATCTGAAAAACAAAAAGGAGTCCGATCAGATTCAGAGGGAGAGGCCAAAGCAAATGTGGTAATCGAGGAGTAGTTTTCCTGTTGACATCACCGAGTGTTATCGAGGTCAGATATGTTGATCCATAAATCACAGTTAGGATGTCTGACATAGAGATGTGGGTGGATGAGGAGTCAGATGCCTTTGTGAAGGTGAAGGACAGCATGGAGCGCTTGGTACCTTCCAGGTGTGTGGCTGTTGACACTGACACGAGGGTGGATTCCATGGAAGGCCCTGGGGTCTCATGGTCAAATGGATGCTGGAGTTCAGAAGGGGACAGTACAGGATTACACAAGCGCTTGGTGGGTGCCTCAATGAGAGTTTGCTTTTAGAGCGAACATTCAGGCAGTACAACAGTCTGGTATGTATTTGATATTTTGCATTTGAGCCTTTATAGCATGCTGTGGAGAGACTCTGCTCTTCATTTGTCTCAGGTGATAAGAGATTGGAAAGAATTGGCCTTCTTCGAAGGCAGAAGGGGAAGTATTGGTGCTTCTTCAAATCTCGGACGCAGATTGCTAGAAGGTGATGGACAAAGAGTACTAAAGACCAGAAGAGTACCTGCTTGAGAACTCAATGAGAGTTCATGGTCCAGGTTATTTGGAAATATTCATTGGACGGGTTGAAACAGACCCTCAGAGCAAGGTGCCTGGAAGACTCCAGGTTGTTCACTCATTATGAGGGGGACGACTGGAAGATCGTGACGGTTGGATTGCTCGAGTTCGAAGGTGGGAACGTGACTAAAGGAGGTGGTACCAGGAGGTGCTACCAAAGATGGACCTGTGTACTAGGATGGTGTGCGGAAGCGGAACCGGACCTGGTGGAGCAGGAGCCACTGGATGAAAAGCCAGGAAAAGATTTCGACACCGAAAGGTTCCAGAGGACTACAACCAGGGAGTTACTGGAGCATCGTCATCGACGTGTTGGCATTGGGCCGAGATGTGTCGGTGAGAGGGGGTGTTGGAAAGGTCACCTCCCCATCTGTAAGCCCCCAAATGAGGAGAGTGTAGGGGAGGGAGACCTAGGGCAAGATGTGCCCAAGAGAGAAGGAACGTACCTGGACGCATCAAAGTGGCTGCAACACGACGTCGAGACCATGGCAGATGGCGATGCATACATGGCATAGTTCTGGCCTGGAAGAGACATATCTGGAGCAGCACGAGATGGCAGGGTATCCCGGTGTATAGGCGCCTACATGGCAAGCTATCTGGCAAGGTGTGTGGGTAGGCACATGGCCTGCAGCATACCCTAAAGATGGCGCAGGAATATGGCAGGACAGATCAGCAAACAGGTCGGCCAACAGTAGAGCTGGTTGGGGCTGGTTGAGCCAGCCAACCAGGCTTTGGTTAGGCTGGTCAAGAGGGCTGAATCCCTGCATGGAACAAAGGCTGAAAAGGGCCTAGTGAAGTCCCTTATATAGGGCCCTGGTTGGGCTGGTAGGGACAGCCAACCAGGTCGGTTTTCAGCCAGACTGAGTCGGCCAAAATAGGGCTGACCAGTCGGTATTTTTGCCAGGCCTCAGGGCCTATAAAAGGAGAGGCTCAGGCCTCATTTCAATATCCAGTAGTACAGCTTCCAGCAGAGCAGAAAGGAGCAGCAGAGCACAACCCTTGGGGCCTACATCCAGAAGCTGAAGGAGTACCAGTGTTGCTGCAGACTTAGCTCAGTGTGAGGCTGAGACCTTGACTGTCTTCTAGGGCAGCAAGGAGCTGAGGTCAAAGGACGGAAAGTCTACAGAAGCTCCAGGTGGAGCACGCGGGCTCGAGTCTAGAGATAGCCAGCAGATAGGAGAAGGACCTTGTGGTAAGATCAGAGGACCACATCATTGGTGGGACTCTGGATCTGTCTCTTTTGTATCGTGTCCATAGTTGTGGACGGAAATATATATTTTGGTGGTTTCTCTATCTGGTTGGTTCATTGTCTATTGATGAGTCTGCACACCTATTGTATGCACATAAGTAAAGAAGTTTGTGATTCCACACCCACACCACACTGTGTGAGCTCCTGGGCATTACTATAAGTCTTCCGCTGCGTGTACCCTCTGTTGGGTACTTTCTAACACTCTCTCCTATGTAATGTGCCTTCACTTGGCTTGATGCTCCTCGAATCACTTTCCCACAAAACTTGCAGACAATACATTTTGTGCGAGAAGTACCTTACTTTGCTGGCGAGAATTGAATCTCCCCAAATATCATGCTGATTGAGACCTATAGGGAGGCATGATGGAGAAGGCCCTACAAATTTGGGAGAAATAGGAAATTGGGCTACTGCTCCCTTGATCCAAATTGGGGCAAGTTTGCAGAGTAGGTGGTGGGTGTTGGGGTAAAGGCTCTATGGCCACCCAAGTACAGTTAAGTACACTTAGTACTTTATTTGTTTAGTACACTAAGTACACCGTACTTAGTGTTGTAACCTTATCCTTTTCATATAAAAGCTTTACTGTGTACTAGGGGAGGTACACACATATGTTTTATCCCCACACCTCTTGTTGCCTATTCTGTGTGTGTGTGTGCTCTCACACTCTCCCTATCAAAACTGGTATCAGAGCCAATTCGTGAGTGTACCCAAACGTGGGTCTTACCTGCAGCTGTGTGCACCTGTAGTCAAGGAGCACCGCCAGCCATCGCTTGAATCTGCTCCGTCGATAGCTTCTGGTAGCGCTTCGCAGCCTGCTCAGCCTTGACGTCTTCTGCTGCTAGCGCTACGCTAGCAGCTTCTTGAGCTCTTGCGCCAACCAAGGCCAATGGGCCACCAGCAGCCCTTCAAAGCCTTCAGCTGCTAGCGCTGTGCTAGCAGCCCTTTGAGGCCTTGCGTCGCCACGGCCAAAGGCCACGCGGCGCCAGCCAGGGCCAAAGGCCACCGACGCCAGCGGCCAAAGGCCATGCGACGCTAGCTAGGGCCAAAGGCCACCGACGCCAGCGGCCAGAAGGCCACCGACGCCAGCAACCAACAGGCCACCAGCGACCAGCTCCGCTAGCCAGCGACCCTAACGGGCCACCAGCTGACACCGGCGCCAGCGACCAACGGGTCACTTTCCAACGGCGCCAGCTAGCGAAACTTCACCAGCCAGCTACCTCATCGCGCCACCAGCAGCCACCGACGGCCAGAGGCTAACTATCAGCCAGCGAAACCATCGGTGTCAGCCCGGGTCTCGTGTTAGAGCCATACGTGGCCACAGGTTCAGGTCGTGCAATCAAAGGGCTTTTGCAGCCACAGCCAAGCATTGGCTTCTTACACACTTATTTGCATATATTCTCCTCATTGGAGTTGATTTGTGCAAGGATTTGTGCATTTTTTATTACTTCTGGGACAGTGGCAGATGCATATGAATTGGGGCTTTTGACATTGTTATGCATATCAGTGCTGTTGGAAGCAACAAAATGCCTAATAGTTGTCAGTGAAACAGTTATGCACACAAAATTCTGTATTTTTTGCCTCCAGTCAAGGGGCTTTTGCCCAATTTCTGTTCTAAACTGTTGTATACAGTTTTAGAAGTGTCTGGAAGCTTCAAATTGACATTTTTGAACAGTCAAACAGTCAAATACTGATTCTGTACTTTCTGGTACAGTCGGGGACTGTCCTGTGTCAACAGTTTTGAATGAATTCAGTCACGGTACAGAGGTACAGAGGACAAAGTACACTGCTGTTTTTCACTGTGTGTGCAGGGCAGATGCTTCTGTAAATTCAGAATCTTGCTGGTTGTACAATGGTGCATTAAATGATGCAAACAGAGTTGCTGTTCAGAAACTGCAGCAAGCAGTAAACAGTGATAAATCTCTGTTTAAGTGGGAGATACAGTGCAAGTGCAGTTCCTGTTTGTTCCGCTGCAGGAATTGGATCTTTGAGTACAGTTCAAGTGCATGTGTGCACTTGGTTTGCAGGAAGTCAGGCACCTAAGTGTGGGTTATATATTCCTTGCTGATTATAATGGCTTCATCCTCGGAATCCTCTCTTCTCAATATTAAAAAGTTACAGGGTGCTGCTAACTACCCAATGTGGAAAAAGATGGTCCTGAATGTTCTAATTCTCAGGCAGTTTCATGCTCCTATTATACACAAAGGTGTGAAGCCCACTGGCACATCTGATGATGCTTGGGCACTAGCTGATCTGTCAGCAAAGTCCATAATTGAATTGTCACTCCATGAGAGTGTTGTTTGGAATGTGGATGGTGAAAAGACAGCCTGGGGTGTGTGGAAAAAGCTACAGGACACATATGAGCAGCAAAGTGCAGCCACAAAGATATATTGGTTGCGCAAGTTCTTCAATCTGAAGATGAAGGAAGGGACCTCCATGGATGCACATCTCAATGAGTTTAACTCTATTGTTACTCAGCTTGCGAATCAGAAGTACGTGGTGGATGAGGAAACAAAGGGTATGGCACTCTTAATCTCTCTTCCTGAGAGTTGGGATACGTTCATCACAGCTGTGACAAATGCAAACGTCTTCATAAGTTTTGCAGATATCACAGGGCTGATTTTGCAAGAAGAGCAAAAGCTGAAAGCTCAAGATGCAATAAAGCCTAATAATGCCTTAAATACAAGAGGGAGAAGTCAGCAAAGAGGCAAATCCCAGGAAAAGGGAAAAGGCAGGAGCAAGTCCCGCTCCAACAAAGATGTTGAGTGCTACTACTGTGGCAAAAAGGGACATACCAAAAAGCAGTGCTTTAAACTGAAAAATGATAAGAGAGACAAGGCCAAGGACACTGATGCGTCAGATGCAAAGGCAATTGTACCAGTAAGCAAGGGCAAGAGCAGTGTGAAGATTGAAGAGCTTCATTCTACACACGGTTATGACAGTGAGGGAGAGGTTCTATTTCTCTCTATTTTGGATGCTCATGCTCTCCATGCAGGCGAATTTGCAGACATGCACTCTTGGATCATTGACTCAGGTGCCTCATTCCATGTTACACCTTACAGAGAATTGTTTGTCAGGTATGCAGCAGGCAACAATGGAGTCGTTTTTCTAGGGGATAATCATGCATGCAGTATTATTGGTATTGGAGATGTCAGGCTTGTATTTGCTGATGGTACTCAGCTTATGCTTCACAATGTTAGGCATGTACCCGAAGTCAAGAAAAATCTGATTTCTACTGGCATGTTGGATGACGAAGGTTTTGTGACCAGCTTTGGTCATGGTTTCTGGAAGGTCACCAAAGGTGCCCTGGTTGTTGCCAGAGGCTCTAAGGTTGACACAATGTATACTCTTCATGCTAAAGAATGTAATCATGCTGATATTCATGCCACCGAGCTGCCGAATATTTCTATGTGGCATAGCCGGATGGGACATATGAGCATAAGTGGAATGGAGCAATTGGCTCGCCTTGGCTACTTACCGTCTCTTAAATTTTCTGATTTAAAGTTTTGTGAGCACTGCATATATGGTAGACAGTTACAGTGTCCTCATAAAAGGAGATTAGGACATAAAGAGGCTCAACTTGAGCTTGTGCATACAGATGTGTGTGAGATGCCTAATCCTTCACTTGGAGGTGCACGGTACTTTGTCACATTTATAGATGATTCCACAAGGAAGGTGTGGTTGTATCCTCTTCGATTGAAGAGTGATGTCTTTCCAGTGTTCCAGAAATGGCTTGCTATGGTTGAGAACCAAACAGGCAGAACACTGAAGGCTTTGCGGTCAGATAACGGTGGGGAGTATATGTGTAATGCATTCAATGCATTTTGTGATGCTAAAGGTATTAAAAGAGAACTCACTGCCCCCTACAATCCAACGCAAAATGGCACTGCAGAGCGTATGAATAGAACCATACAGGAAAAGTCTCGCTCTATGATGTCACATGCTGCTTTACCTCATGGATTTTGGGCTGAAGCTGTAAAAACAGCAGTACATCTCATCAATAGGTCACCAAATAAAAGACTAGATGGCAGAGTGCCAGAAGAGCTTTGGACAGGAAAACCTCCTTCCTACAAGCACTTGAGGGTCTTTGGCTGCACTGCGTACGTGCACATACGCAGAGAAAATCGCAGCAAGCTTGATCCTAAGTCTCTTAAATGCATTTTTCTTGGATATGGTGACAGTGGTGAGATGGGTTACCGCCTATGGGATCCTGTGAATAAGAAGCTAATACGCAGTAATGATGTCTTATTTAATGAGTCATGTATGTTTAAGGCAGCAGATAAGCCTTCTGATGCTTCAGAAGTTGACATTTATGACTCGGGACATCCTGTACAGTTCAGGCAGGCTGCAAATCAGCCACAACAGCAGCGTAATCAGCCGATGCCTGATGCTGCAGCAGTTCCAAATGGACAGCCCGCAGTGGCGGAAGATGTACTACGGGACATGCCACCTTTGGAAGACCTCCCAGGCATAATTCTGCAGCCTGATCTACTAGAACAGCAACCTGTTTTAGGTGAGCAGCAAGTTGGACAGCAAGACCAATGGGTCTGAAGGTCCACCAGACAAATGAAACCGCCAGACAGATTTGTTCCAGGAGCAGATTTTATTATGCTTACAGATTGTGGAGAACCTTCCTGTTACAAGGAAGCCGTGCAAATGCATGACAAAAGGCTATGGGAACTAGCCATGAAGTCTGAAATGGACAGTCTCCATAAAAATGGTACTTGGGAATTGGTGCAGTTGCCTAAGGGCATGAAAGTACTGCCATGCAAGTGGGTGTATAGATTGAAAGTTACACCTGGAGCTAAGCCAAGGTATAAAGCCAGGTTGGTTGCCAAGGGCTTTAAGCAGGAGTATGGTGTTGATTTTGATGAAATCTTTTCTCCAGTGGTTAAGATGACCACACTCAGGATTGTACTTGCTCTGGTTGCATGTGAGAATTTGGAATTATGCCAAATGGATGTGAAGACAGCCTTTCTTCATGGTGATCTTCATGAGGAGATCTACATGCAGCAACCAGAAGGATTTGCAGTCAAGAACAAGGAGTCACTTGTATGCAAGCTTAAAAAGAGTCTTTACGGGCTGAAACAGGCACCAAGGGAATGGTATAAGAAATTTGATACCTTCATGAAGTCTCAAGGTTTCAGGAGAAGTGATGACGATCACTGCTTATATACCAAAAGAGCTGCCAATGGCAGCTTAATCATTCTCATTTTATATGTGGATGACATGCTTATTGCTGGTACAGCTCGTAAGGAGCTTGATGAACTTAAGAAAAGACTGCATGAGGCCTTTGATATGAAGGACCTTGGTGATGCAAATCACATACTGGGAATGCGGATACGGAGAGACAGGGGACAGCGTTTGTTGTATTTGTCTCAGACCGAATATATTGGCAAAGTATTACACAGGTTTCATATGGAGGATGGGAAAACTCTTAGTTCTCCATTGCCTCCGTATGTGAAACTCAGTGCAATGGACAGCCCACACTCAGATGCTGAGAGGGCTGAAATGTCCAAGATTCCGTATGCTTCAGCTTGTGGCAGTCTCATGTATGCCATGGTTGCTACCAGACCTGATATTGCTTTTGCAGTGGGAGTGGTTAGCAGGTATATGGCAAATCCAGGCAAGAAGCATTGGAATGCAGTGAAAGGTGCGAATTTTTATTCTCATTCAGAGGGTTGGAAGGGCGTGGAAAACGAAGCGCGATCAAGCAAGGGACACGTATCATGAGATACCTGAAGGGCACACAGAAGTTGTGCATATGCTTTGGCAAGCGAGATGCAAAGGTGCATGGTTATGTGGATTCAGATTTTGCTGGTCATCCCGATAACCGGAAGTCTACTACCGGTTATGTTTATACATTTACTGGAGGTGCAGTGTCATGGATGTCAAGGATGCAGCAGTGCATAGCCTTGTCTACTACGGAAGCTGAATATATTGCAGCCACAGAGGCATGCAAAGAGGCCTTATGGTTATCTCGGCTAGTGGAAGATTTGGGCATTACAGGTGATATCCCATTGTTGCATTGTGACAGTCAGAGTGCTATTCAGTTGGCACACAATCCTGTCTTTCATGCAAAGACAAAGCACATTGATGTAAAGTATCACTTCATCAGGGAGGTGATAGATGATAAGCTGATTCAGCTTGTCAAGATTCACACAGATGATAATCCAGCAGATCTGTTGACAAAAGGCTTGCCTGCAGAGCGCTTTGCACACTGCAGACAGTTGATGGGTATAGGTTGAGCCTCATTTATATTTACTTGAGGGCATATTGCCTTTAAGTGGGAGGTTGTTGGGGTAAAGGCTCTATGGCCACCCAAGTACAGTTAAGTACACTTAGTACTTTATTTGTTTAGTACACTAAGTACACCGTACTTAGTGTTGTAACCTTATCCTTTTCATATAAAAGCTTTACTGTGTACTAGGGGAGGTACACACATATGTTTTATCCCCACACCTCTTGTTGCCTATTCTGTGTGTGTGTGTGCTCTCACACTCTCCCTATCAAAGTGGGCAGGGTCGTCGGTGGCAGCAAGGGTCGTCAGTGGCAGCAAGGGCTGCTTTGACAGGCGGCGGTCATGGGTGGCAGCTGGCAGCAGCAAGTTGAGCAGTAGTAGATTATGACGACAGCAGCAGCAAGTGTCTCAGCCCACAAATGATGGCCGTATGGCCAGCAGAGGCTGGCAAGGAGGAGCAGCATCAATGACGTCAATGGGTTGGAGAGGATGGAGGTTAGTGACGAGCAGGCAGGACAAGAAATCAGATGTAAAATTTGGGGCAGGAGGAGGTGATAAGAGGTAGGAAGAATTCATAAACCAAAAAGGGAAAAACGGGGGAAAATGCCAATTTTGATTTTGGCAAAACAAAGGTTTTGTTGAGAGCGTTTCGTCCTGTTTTGAAACTTCTCGTCCTGTTTTGACAGGATGAGACACAGATTGATGGCAGATCTTTGTGGTGGTTTGCAACATCTAATCCTATACTCACTCTCTGTCAGAGTGCTATTGCGGCAGCACAAAATCCTGTATATCAAGTAATACGAAACACATTGAAGTCTTTTATCATTATGTCAAATGCAGGAGAGATTAGTTGAAGCTTTCTGCAAAGGTAAGCCTTGGGATTACTTCCATTTGGTGATTGAGATTACTCATTATATACTAACTTCTAAGACATTCTCAGTGTAGGCTTTGTAAATATTATAATATTAAAGGCAGTGGCCAATGTATTAGTTAATTAGGAGGGTCAGGGGCACTTTTTCCTTCTATGGTTTTTTTCTAACTCAGTTAGTGGTACAATCAATTTTTACTCACCCTAGGCTCACCCTAGGATTTTAGGGTTTTGTCATGTTAACAGCCCTCCTGTACTCATTCTTGCAATCTCATTGCAAGATTGGTGTCAGAGAATAACAGCCGTGGAAGGATTTCTTTTACGTACATTGGGTCTTGAATTCCTTCCTCAGGTGGTGAGTGGTTTGGACTGCACTAGGTGGATCTTTACTTTAGATTTCAGGATGCGCTCTTCACCATTTATGGCTGCTGTTGTGAGAGCTTGGTGCAGTTTGAGGGGTTGCATGTGGAGGAATTTCCCATTATGCAGGATGAGATTGATAGACAGTCAATTATGTGGAATGATTTTATCTTGGATGACCATGGGAGATCTTTGGGTGTTTCAGGTTATATGTGGCGGTCCAATGGGGAAACAGGTCTAGCTTTACCTCTCTAAAGAACATAAAACCCAGATATCTCATAGGGAGAATTGTTTAGATAGATGCAGCTATCCCTTGGGAATGGGCCAGTGGAGATGGGGGACAGCGTAGACGTATCAGATGGATGGGGACTTTCTCTAGCACAGGGGTTCTGTGGGTCTGGTCAGAGTAGTGGGCCATGTGGAGCAATGCGTCTATGCTACTAGCTGTATCTTGACTCTTGTCTAGCAGACATTTTCCTTGGTACGTGGAGGCTTTGGCTTTATGGGGGTGTTCCCATAAGTATCTTCAGTGGGACCGAGGTGAATGGGAGTGGGGATTATTGCAGGTAATATCTCCAAGATCCTTCCATTCATTGACTTTACAGTTAGTAATGCCAGGAGGTTTTGGATTAGAGCTAGGGGATGGAGACTGGCTAGAGCTCCTCACTGGGAGATCTTTCAGGTCCACCACCCTAGGTCTTCCCTGGTTTGAGACAATTTCCTTTGCTTGTACCTGGCCAAAATATGTTGATATTGCATGCATAAGTTAATTTCCTTCCCGGTCTCTTTTCTTGTCCTTCCCACCTCACCAACACGGCAAATCCCTTCCCACACATTTTTCTTTGAATGTGACCCAAGAAAGGGCCAACCAATGTGTCTTTAGAGTGCAAGGAGGCACAACAAATGCCCCTGGCTGGTTTGCCCTCAGCTATGATCATATTACTAAGCTCTTAATCCTTGGGGGACAGGTAGAAATATTTCTTATGCCACTTTATTTCATTTGTCTAATATGATTCTCCATGCATGGGCCCTGAAAAATGAGATACTTAAGCTTTAAAGCTTCAGCGTCCAATGATTGTTTGGTTTGTAATATGTGCTATGCAATTTTCGGGCAGTGCTTTATCATGCTAGTCTCATTTCCATTGTGCTCATGCAGGTTTTCAGCTCTTGGATGCATCTTTGTGCTATCCGCCTTTTTACAGAGAGCATATTGAGATATGGGCTGCCACCTTGTTTTATGGTAATTTATTTTGACTTTGATGCTTCAAGTCTTTATACTCTGAACCTAATGTAATTGTTCTGATAAGAGAGAGTGGCATGAATACCAGGCTGCAGTTTTGGCACCTCCTGTAAAAAGTGAAAAAAAGATTCGATCTATTCTGGACAATCTTGCAGACGGGACGAATAGGTATTCCCCATTTTATGATTCTAGCTAGGCTTATAAACGTGGAGTTGATGTGGACGAAACTACATCTGACACCCATGATTTCTGTTTGGTGCAGCGCATTTTGGAAAGCAGATGAGGACATTGGGATGGTTGGTTTAACGGGTGGCGATGCAGAAGTGCATCCCTATGTTTCACTAACAATCAATCTAGCAGGATAATTGAGTAGATGACAGATTCTTGCATGTTTCAATAAGGTCTTTGTTTTCAGTTTCTGGTGCAATTTTACTTCCATCCGCTGTGTTGATGTAAAACAGAATTTCATCGAAAGCCTTTTGGGAGTGAACTGAACTAGGGTGGTTTGATTCAATTCCCCTTCATTATTGTATGTTCTGCGGCAGTCTGTAACTTATAGAGGCCTTTGCAAGGTGTGGCATATCTGTGGTGGTGAGATCTTTGTGGGTTTATGGTACCAGCATCAATGAAGAATGCTGTCAGTTGGTCTTTCATATTCAGGGTGTTTACAGACTAGAGCTGCCCATGCCCGCCCATCGTGAATTGAATGTATCTGGGTCGTGGGCTCGACGTGGGCATGCAATCTTACCCGTCCATTGCCCATGGTGCCCGAGTCTGTAAACACCTCAGTAAAGGTAAGCTACATCGCAGATGAAGCTTTCATATCAAACCCACATGCATTTGTAATCAGTTACGCTTTCAAAAGTATGGTTTATTCCTACACGTCTTTCCTTCTTTTTCATGAAAAGTAGCCTGTCTCTGCTCTGGTTATTTTTCCACAAAATGTAAATTAAATTGGAACTACCATCGAATAAGGATGTTGATGGGTACTCTATCTCCCAGCACATATCTTGCTCTCTTTCTCTCTCTCTGCCCTTTGCGGCTTGTACGAGTATGTGTCACTTTTGATTCTGCACTGTGTCTCATAGGCCGGCGAGGTCTCTTGAAGATGTTACTATACCTTTCTTTTTTTCTCAGTAAAGTAGTGGTATTGATTGCAATTTGCAGAAGTTAAAAGAAGACTTGTGCCTTGAATGGATGTAAGTAAAATGACAGTGGGCTTGATAACCTTTTTGATTCAATCTCTATGCGAGGAAAATTTGAGGAAATCATTGGAGATATAGGATTGACAAAGAATAATATAGGATTGACAATGAATACTTTGAAGTGCTTTTAGATTTAAAAGTATGAGAGAGGATAATTTTTATTATGTGTGATGGAAGTATTAAATCAATTCTTTCAATAGGAGAGGTAAATGGTAAAAGTCTATGATTAATAGTAACTGTATGTAGTTAACAAGGTAAAGAAATCAGAATGAAGCTAGAGGGGCAAATATCAAAGAGGCTAAGCCATAAGCTACCTAAGCCTTGAGGATTTTGAATTTTGCACTCAAAAAATACATGGTCGTGCATCTCAAATGATATACTTAAGTGGTCCACGAAGAGACATAATTGACTTAAAAAGATACGCTTTTTAGTCTAGCTTACCATAACCTTTCTAAAACATCCAATCTAATACTCAGAGATATTTCAAATTGTGACTTTGTATATTTTCCTTAATGTAAAAATCCACTATTATTTTCTTGCGATCTAAGAGAATTTTCTCAGGACTCCAATAGAGACTATTGTTCCAATTAATTGTATGGAGTGATGCCTTTTCACCTTTTCATGTGATTTCAAGGCTTAGGTTTTCTTAATTAATTTACTTAGATTTTTTAAATTAATCTACTTGTCTATGCTAACTCATAAATTAGAGTTGTATGTTGTTGTCCATGCTCTGAAAATATGGAGACATTATTTGTATGGGTCAGAGTGCTTTGATCCCATGAATCTCTATCTATGAGAGAATTGATGAGACATCCAAATAACAATGCAAGTCGAATTACTTCAAAAAGAGATTGTTTGCACAGTTGCTCATGTGATAGATTCTCAAGGTTAGTATACTAGTACTAAAGTTGTGATACTTGGGTCAAGACTAGACTTTGTGAACAGTGTAAAGGAGAGGAGTTCAATTGACTATTTGTGTATATGCTCAAATCATCAATCTAGTTTACACTATGATGGGGACTCTAAAATATATACATGGAGGCATAATGATTTGCATCCTCACCATTGTGGTTCACTGTAACAACGATTTTAATATGGTCTTCATAGGATTTATTGATTGAGGCTTAAGAAGAGAAAAGTATATCATTGATGGTAATGATTTAGGCCCTCGAGAGAGGCATGACAAAGAAGTCATCGGCTCCTCAATCATATACTCTATCAATATGCAAACTAATATTTGTGTTGTAGCTTTTGCTTTGAATAAGTTATATCGGCTTACCTACAACTATTTGGTAGACATTTGAGATATCATTTGAAGGGATTATCTAAAAGAATAGAAGAAATGAGAGGTTCTATTCTGAGAAGTTGACCAATTGTAATAGATATTGTTTCCATGTTATGTTTAGTAAAAATGCATTACAACATGATGCTTTGTAGTCTTGTGAGTTGAGTTTGAGGAGGGCATTGCATAATCATATGTAATAGTTAGAATCTTTTTGGTTGTATCATATTCAATACATATTCCATTTGTACATATCATGAGAAATTTGAGTTTTTTATAATATATAACGTATTAAGGTTTTCAACTCTTTTCCCTAAACACTTTTATTTATACAAATTAACTTTGATTCTTAAAGAAATAATATATATATATATATATATATATATATATATATACATGATATGTAAGGTCTTATAAACTTCATTGCGATATACTTGAAGTATACATAAAATTTGAATATACAAAATGTTGTGTTATTAATGTTGAGCTAACAACAAAGTGAAATTTAAAACATGTACTTATCATAGGAAGAATGACAAAAACATAAAAAAGACATGATGCAAACATGTTTATTGTACTAATTGCACTAGAGAAAGAGATTATCTTAAATTCGTCTTCCATGAATCATGAATAAATTTATGGGCCTTAGATCATACTACATGCACAAAGCATCATGCCAAAAACTATTATTCTAGATTGTTGCTCAATAATGATAGTTTTCATAGCGATTCAATTGTTTAAGTCATGAAAGCAAATCAAGCTTACATGATCTACATGGTACATTTTGGACAAGTAATGTGCTATTGGATCAAGGAATGTAAATGCAACTAAAAATTTATCTTGCATATCATTGACAAATAATGAGGCATTGTTTTTAAGTGCATTAGGAAGTGCAAGGATGTCAAGAATAATGTTATTAACACCATCGATTCTTCAAGTAAGTAAAAGTGAAAGAGAGCTTGGGATATTCATAGGAATTTTCAAGAGAATTAGGTAGCCAAACATATTTCTGGTGTGGTAATTGTACAGATATAAGTAGTAAATTGAATATCAATGATGGTAATAACTACAATACTAGTACTATAACCGATAATAATATTACTGGCATAACTATATAAAGACCTTGTCAATTGTTCTCTACTACTTTGGATTTGGGAAATGTTTCTCTTCTCTAATCTAAGCACATCCGAGGACCTGGCCTAGGGAGGGGTTTTTGGAATCTGTACTCACAAGGCAAAGGGGTAGATGGGATCAATTCTTGCACCTGGAATCTCTAGAAGGAATTTTTTTAACTTTTGTGTATGTCTCTTGCATGTATAATAGGAATTATGTATCATGCTACATGCTCGTACAAGCCACAGATGGGCTGATGCAAAAGCTCCCTGCTCTACTGAGAAACTCAAAACACAAAAATCCTGAGAGAAAACAGCAGATGTGATCAGCTATGATCCTAGTGCCTTGGCCGTCCTCCGATGGGTGAGGATATCTCATATCTACCTCTATCAGGTCATCTCTCCTTGTGGTGGGGGATGGCCTCTGTGATCTTTGTATCTGCATGGGCCATCTCAAGAGTGATACCTCGACTCTAATGGTCCCCTCTGAGATAGGCTGACCATCATGTGTGCTCTGGTCTATCTCTGCACTCTGCACTATCAAGCTAGAGCTCCTTGGCCTCTCATAAGCCGTGCCCTACCAGCATGAATCATCGTGAATGCTGTATTCTTTTTGACATATCAACTATAACTTAAATTATTTCATGCATGCATGCATGTTTCATACGTCATGCATGCATTCTTTGTGACGTATCCTCTATAATGCACTTGTGCATTCATAACTTAAATTATTTCATACATTCACGCAGGTTTCATATGCCATGCATAAAATCATGTGTATGTGTCATTGTGTGTTAAAAGTAACTTTTCTAATGAATGCATATGCACATAGGGTATGGTCGTTGAGCATCATTGAGGATGCCCATTCTATAAACATATGTGTACAACAAGTTACACTACACATGGATCTTATGGCTTGCCATGTGTAGACATTGCATATAATTTGCAAAACCTCTACACATGAGAATTCTGTCAGATAGCATCAAGTCAATGTTTGGTTGTCTCTAAAGGAAAGTTTTGTGCCATGTTAACGAAGACTCAATACAAGTGATTTGAGAGCAACTACTACACAAGATAAAAAACATTTCTGCAGAGAGATTAAGAGATCAATAGAGAGCACTAACATATTGCAGAATTTGAAGACCAAGGTTGTAGAGGAAACAACGAGTTTGCAACAAGTAGATTCCTGAAACGAGTTTGTCAATATTGTATAATGGAAATCTATCACATTACCTTGGGTTGAATCCTACATCGACAATGTCATGACATAGTTTGGAGGAGACAATGAGGTTGCTAGAAGTAGATGCACTGATTTGTCAGAATTATGAAATGTAAATCTAATGCATTGCCTTGGTTTGCATCCTACACTTGCGTGATGATACATTTTCATTCAACTTAGAAACCTTTAGCTCGACTTAAAAAATGTCAAAATACTGGCATAATAATTCGGCAAACAAATCCAAAATGTTGGTTAATGGGCTTAAAAATGCCCCAAAACTTGAATTTTTTATGTGTGAACCTTGGGTTAAAAAAACATTCAGTTTGGTGCCGAAATGGCCAAGTTACAAGACAATTCGGTGTCCAAATTCAAAATAGTTTAATGCTAAATGGGCAAGTTACACATTCAAAACTAGGGCTAGGTTTTCAAAAGACTCTCCCCCACCCCCCAATCAATCCCCACCCTTGCGCCTCCCTCGCAAAAAGGAAAAAAAAGAAAACAAAAAACAAATAAAAGAGTCTTAATAGATCTAACTATACTCAATTTAAGCTAATTATGGTTACTTTTGGTTGATTGTGGTTAGCTAACTAATTGTTTTTATATTCTAACTAATTTGGTTAGGTTAGTTAGTGTTTTTATTAGGGTTTTATGGGGGGTTACCTTAGTGGGGGCAGTGAGTGGGGTGAAGGTAGGGGGTGGTGTTGCCATCTAGAGCGATAGATGGGTAGGGGCTGGATAAGCGGTGGCATTGCTACCTAAAGCGAAGAGGGGTAGAGGGTGGGTGATGCAGAGGAACAAAGGGGGGAGGTGGATGGAGGTAGTGTAGACACAGGGACGATGGGAAGTGTGGAAAAAGGGGAGAGTGGGATAGAAGGGAGGGAAGCAGGCAATGGCCAAATGGTGGTGGTGAGGAGAACAGGCTAGGAGGGGGCCATGATTGGGTGGGGCACAATGTGGGGGAAGGGTAAGATGGGGCAATAGGAAGGAAGGTGGGTGGTTCGATCGGTTTTCCATTTTGTTCATAAAGGACAATTTATCCATGGAAATTGTTAGTTTGTTTCCTAGTTCCACAAGGAGTAATAGAGCCATTCCTCTCCCCCTAATCACCATCACCATTTGTGGGTGTGCCCCCATAGTGTCTACCTCCATACTTTCCTTTAGATCATTCTCATATATTCTCAAGCCATACTTCTTTCTTGACTTGGCAAAGAAATAATTGCATACATGCTAGCTTCCACACTTGATTATGACATCCACACGGCATTATATGCCTACCCTAACTAATATTATATGCTTCCCTTTATCTAGGGTCAATATATAGCTCATATTTATGCCCATTAGAAGCAAAAGGCTAAGAGCAACATATTGCCCATTATATTAGTACCTTAGCATTACACTGATGTCACAATAGAGATCATATTGTTGCCCATTAAAAACATGAGGTAGGAGCAATATTATAGCAACCACACTGGATTTTTGGTACAAAACATGGGCTATTACAAGTGCCTTTTGAATAACTATCAAACAAGGACCAAATTAGTCTTGCTGAGAGTTTGCCTTCCTTTGCTATAATTGGAGTTCCGGTTCTTTTTGCCCAATAGCTACTTCACTATTCAAACATGAAAACGTTAATACAAGTGCTTGATACCACAAAGACCACAAATTGTTGGTTTGAGATGGTCCTTCCTCAACATACCCATAACTTCCCTTAGAAAGTAGACATCCTAGCTACTTCTACTTTAGTGTAAGCCCTTAAAATTTCCCACAGTTCTCTTCCTTGTGGATAGACCATGAAAAGGTGGAAGACAACTGCTCATTCCAAACATCTCTTACTGCAACCATTAGAGATACCAACCCTGCGAGTTTCATAGTTGGTCCTCTCTTATAGCAACCATTAGATTTACCAACCCTATGAGGTTTATAGTTGGTCTAAACAACTTAGTGAAGGGTCATCTAGAGTAGAATGTAATATAGTCTTGCTGTAGATCAATATAAATCTAAGCCTCCATCTTTTATTGTCATCCATGCTCTTCCATTTAGCATTTAATAAATTTTATAGGGTATCTATCCTTGCCAAAAAACTTCACAATCAATTTCAACGAAGAAGAACTAGTGTGGAGAAACTCTTTTAGAATATTCAAGTGAGAGCCTCCCCTCCAATCGATATTATTAATCTCCATGGAATGTGAAAGCATTTAGAAAGGGGACATTTTTAGACTATTAAGTGTATCAATGGGAAGTATTCATGAGAGCTAGATGGGAGTGGTTACTCAACAATAAACTCCAAGGACAGATTGCAACATTTGGCAAGGAGAAGAGTGATGTTGAACCATTATCTTTACCAAATTGCCATTCTGTGTGTGTGTGTGTGTGTGTGTGTGTGTGTGTCTCTCTCTCTCTCTCTCTCTCTCTCTCTCTCTCTCTCTCTCTCTCTCTCTCTGTTTCTCTCTCTCTCTCTCTCTCTCTCTCTCTCTCTCTCTCTCTCTCTCTCTCTCTCTCTTCAATGCACATACTGGGAATAGACATGTGGGCTTGTTAGATTTCGATGAGGATTCCCTCATAGTACCAGAGATGGATGCAACAGAGCTAGGGATTCTGAGGTAGTCAGTAGATGCACATGCACCAGTGACAGCAGATGGGAGGCATCTACTCGAGTTGGGGGCTATACATGACCTGATTAAATATAGTGGTCTTTGAAGACGGCCATCATCTGGCAGGCTCACTTGTTTCCCACATGGAGGGGGCAGTAGTATGGTGGACTACTTGCTCGGTCCACTAGCCTTTGCCCCATAAATACATGATTTTACTGTGCCTCCTCCTCTGCTCGGAGCCGATCACTCATACCTTACCTTTTGTATATCGGTTGCCATGCCAGCCACCAGGGCCCCCCGCCATCCTCTCGCATTTAGATCCATTTTGACCGTGCTCTTGGCCTGGTGTACGTGAGCTACTGGGCTTTTGAGCTTCTAGTACTACATGGAGAGGGGATGGACCTTGCATATGCAATCAAACACCCTCACCTCAACGTTGCCACCCAATCCTTTCCCATGATACGATCTGCATGTGTTCCAAAAGGGAAGATGCCCCAAAACCCCTTGCTCGATGATGAGCGCAAAGAGATGAGAGCCCACCTTATGTGTGAGAGAGCATTGGGACACTTAACTTCACTAGAGGCACAACGGAGGTCACGCCGAGTGACATGGCATAAGAAGCAGGATTTTCCCTTTCACAGAATGGATGAGGTGATCAGCTCCTTTCACGGAGGAGACCCTATTACAGGGTGGGGGCTCTTGTCAGAGGGGAAGTCACCCATCCCCATCATAGATCTAGCAGTTTCGCATACATATGCATGCTCCCTCCATGATGTCCTAGGCCAGGCACAACCTGATATGTCCTCTATGCCTAGACCCACTACATGTCATTTGTTTACTACACGAAATGTATGAGCTGCCCTTCTTCGGCTCCATAATCGAAGATCACTAGATCATGAGGGACTATGCACTAAGCATTTTGTGCCCATTTTGTGCATGGGCAAGAGATCTTGACCCTGATCCTAGCACAGTTGCTCAACCATACCGTATGCCATGGATTCCCGCCTACCTCGAGCACCACCACCATAGTACCTGTGGGGGTTAAAGGTCACTGTGCCTTTACCTCGGGGTTATGTACAATACTCAAATGCATATATTAATGAATGAAAAAGAAGATTAGGGTGTTCTGTACCCAAAAAAACTTGTGTGGCTCTCTGTTTCTCTCTCTCCTTCTTTTGTTCTTGCTTCCGTTGAGAGCACTCTCAACTAGTATCAGAGCCCGGGCGGTCTAGCTGAGCGTGCTTGAATGCTTGGAAGCTCAACAACTCTGTGGGAGGAAGGAGAATCTCTGTGGGAAGCTTTGTGGGCGACTTTACTTGCATTCGAGTGTGCAGAGACCTTGGAGGAACCTTTGGAAAAGTCACTTTGATTTTGCGAAGTGGTTTTGAGAGCCTGTTAAGTGTTTTAAAAGAAAACTCGTTTTTTGAGCTTTTCCCTATTCCGTTCGATGACAGAGACTTCGTATTGACTTGTAGAGGCAACTATTGCTTGCTTTTGGTGTCCACTTAACTTCAGGAGCTTGGAAACACCTTCATTCTTGAATTTGAGATCATTTCATTGGATTTTTGACTCACTGCGTCAGTTCCCACATTTTTCTACCTGGGTGTTGGAACTCAAGTTTGCAGCAACCATTTGCAGATCTGTCAGTTCCGGTGGACTCGAGAGTGCTCTCAACGGAAGCAAGAACGAAAGAGGGAGAGAGAGAAACAGAGAGCCACACAAGTTTTGGTGGGTGCAAAACACCCTAATCTTTTTTCATTCATTTATATATGCGTTTGAGTATTGTACATAACCGGGGTAAAGGCACAGTGACCTTTAACCCCCACAACCTCCCACTTAAAGGACAATGTGCCTTTAAGGGAGAATAACCAGTGAGCATATTATCCAATGCCCATCAATACATGACAATACTCAAACCGCTGACTAGGTAGACTCTTCGTTAGCATATCTGCAGGGTTATCGTCTATATGAACCTTGACAAGCTCTATGCGCTTGTCCTCAAGTACCTCCTTGATGAAATGGTACCTGACCTCAATGTGTTTGGTCTTTGCATGAAAGACCGAATTCCGTGCCATCTGAATAGCACTCATGGAATCACTATGCAATGTCGGTACACCTGTATGAATCCCCAAATCTCCCACTAGCTGATCAAGCCATATAGCCTCCTTGCAACCCTCTGTGGCTACAACATACTTAGCCTCTGTGGTAGACAAAGCAATACATTTCTGTGTGCGAGACATCCACAACACTGCACCACCTGCAAAGGTGAACACACAACCAGAAGTGGATCTCCTACTATCCACATGCCCTGCATAGTCTGAATCTGTGTACCCAAGTACATGCATGTCTCCTTTACTAAAGCAGATGCACATCTCCTTGGTACCCTTCATGTACCTCATGATGCACGCCAAAAGCATAGAGCCCTTTTGAATTTTCCAACTCTGAAAGCCAAAAGTGGTGTGAAAACCAGCATCATCTAGCTGACCCACTAAAATAAGACTCTTGGTCAACTTAGGCACATGTCTCATATGTTTCAAAATAAATGCAGACCCATTTGCAAAAGAAAACTTTATGTCACCTACTCCCACTATGTCACATGCATAGTCATTTCCAAGATGCACACAACCTGTCTTTCCACTGTCATAAGTGGAGAACCATTCCCTATGGGGAGTAACATGGAATGAAGCACCAGAATCCAAAATCCAATCCTGGGAATATGCATCATCTGAAGTGGTAAGCAACTCTACAAATAAACTAGACATGAAGAGAACGTCATTGTCACTATCATGTGTGACTGCATTGATCTACTCGATCTTCACTTTTCCTTTGTCCTCCCTTGGACTCTCTTCCTTCTAATTTGCACCCCAATTTGCATTCTTTTTCTTATCCTTTTGCTCTCTTTTCAGCTTGTAGCAGTCCTTTTTCATATGGCCCTTCTTGCCATAGTGGTAACACTCAATGTTTCGTGCCTTGGATTTGCTACGAGACTTCCCTCTTTCTTGGGACTTCCCCCTGAACTATGATCTGCCCCTTTGCACATTTAAGGCTGCATCATGCTTGTTGCCGTCCATAGACTTCCGTCTAATCTCCTCGGCCAACAAGCTACCCATAACATCATCAAATTTCAATACTCCACTAGGTGCAGAGTTACTGACAGCTGTACGGAAGGTATCCCATGAGGATGGCAATGAACATAAGAGAAATATTGCCTTAGTCTCTGCATCAAAATTCATCTTTTGAGCCTCAAGCTGGCTGAAAATAATATTGAATTCATTCAAGTGAGAAGAAATGGAGACCCCTTTCTTCATCTGTAGCTCAAACAACCTCTTCATGAGGTAAACTTTATTAGAGGCAGTTTCCTTCTCATAAGTGGCACACAGTTTCTTCCACAAATCTTCCGTAGTCTGCTCATTTACTACTGTGAAATAAACTGACTCTGTAAGATGAAGTCTGATAGTAGACTTTGCTAATGCATCCAACTCATTCCAATCATCCTTAGACATATTTGCAGGCTTAGCTTCAATCCCTACCAAGGGTTTAATCTGCTTCTTTTGAATAAGCACATCCTTAATATGTTCTTTCCACAAAGAAAAGTTTGTCCCATCAAACTTTTTAATGTTAAAAAACTCCTTTTCAAACATGGAAGAGGATGCCATGATGCAAATAAAGCAAAATCCCTAATGCTAGTGCCTGTAAGAGAGAATCACACCAAATACCAGGTGCACCCCAATGTGTATGCCACAATAGACTGAAATACCACCAAAACTCAAAGTTCAAAGCATCAAAAGATGCAGCTGACTCATGTGCATGTACTATGCATCCATATGAGCAAATCTGGCCCAAAAGAAAATGCCAACTGCAGTGGCAATCCAAAATGCCAATAGTTGTGGGAGAGGAGAGCACACACAAAGGGATAAGGAGACACCAAAAGTGGTGGAGCAAAAGCTACTCCAACTTATTCCTCTATCATTTATATATACTCAAGTATACATGGGCACTGTACAAATGGGTGGTCACATTGCCCTTTACCCCAACAATCATTAGGGGAGAATTGGGGTCTCATACAAGTGTACTGACATTGCATAGTGATTCCATGAGTGCTATTCAACTAGCATGGAATCCGGTCTTTCATGCAAAGACCAAACACATTGAGGTCAGGTACCATTTCATCAGGGAGGTACTTGAGGACAAGCACATAGAGCTTGTCAAGGTTCATACAGATGATAACCCTACAGATATGCTGACGAAGAGTCTACCTAGTCTCAGCGGTTTGAGTATTGTCGTGTATTGATGGGCATTGGATAGTATGCTCACTGGTTGTTCTCCCTTAAAGGCACATTGTCCAGGTTGTGGGGGTTAAAGGTCACTGTGTCTTTACCCCGGTTATGTACAATACTCAAATGCATATATAACTGAATGAAAAAGAAGATTAGGGTGTTCTACACCCACTAACACTTGTGTGGCTCTCTGTTTCTCTCTCTCCCTCTTCTGTTCTTGCTTCCGTTGAGAGCACTCTCAGTACCAATACACAAGGCAGGTGATCCCATGGACATTGGGAACAACTGCACTCTTATGATTGGCCACACTTTGGCTAAGATATATGGGTCGATATTAGAGAGGGAGATCAACAGGCCCATAGAGGGTCATGGGCGCGAGCACTTGGGTAGGCAGGTTTTCAGAGACAACACTCCACCTTGGACCACATTTTCACCTTGAGGGCTATTATTGAGGAGGCAAAGTCGAGGCATTAGAATATCTACACTTTCTTTGTAGACTTTCATAAGGCATTTGATATTGTGCCACGCTCTTGCTTGATCAGGAGGTTATAGGAGTTGCAGCTCCTAGAGATCATGATTTGGGGGTCATGAGCTTGTATGAGTCCATAAGAGGGAGAATATGTGCCCGAGGAGGCCTATCAGATTGGGTTGAGAGCACTATTTGGGGGTCATGAGCTTGTATGAGTCCGTAAGAGGGAGGGTACATGCCCCAGGAGGCCTATTAGATTGGCTTAAGAGCACTATCAGAGTAAAACAAGGTTGCCTCCTATCATCGACTCTTTTTGGGCTCTATATCGATGAGATCACTTCTTTTGTCGATCACTTGGGTGGAGAGGGTTTGCTTCTGGCTGACCTGATGGTGCAGATATTGTTGTACGTTGATGACATAGTCCTCATATCATCCTCAATAGAGGGACTACAAAAACATCTAGAGGCTTTGGAGATGTTTTGTAGAGAGAGAGACTTGATAGTTAACCTTGGGAAAACCAAGGTTATGATCTTCAATACCTCGCAAACAATATCCTATCGCCAGAGCTTCACATACCGTGATGAGCTAGTGGAGATAGTGCAATCTTACACATATTTGGAGATAGTGTTCACCGGACCAGGTTTCACAATGATCCATGTAGGTACGACACAACTCACATGAGGATGAGGTGCTCTAGCCCGCCGACTAGAGAGGCGATGATTCTAGGCACACTTCAAGGACCCTTCAACAAAGGGTTGGATTTTTGACATGCTGGTGAGACCGACTGCCATGTATGCAACACTTTCTGGAGGAGAGATATTTTAGCAACAAAGTGGTGGAGATTTGAGAGGCTACAGGTGGCAATGGGATCCAGGATGATTTGGAGTAACCCTTAGTTCCCTATTAGATCATATAGGTAGAGTTTGCCATGATCTCCCTCTAGGTTGATGCCATCTTTTAGAAAGTGATGTTCCTCCACAGAGTCTGGGCCTTACCCCAGTGGAGATTACCAAGGTTAGCATTAGGGTCCTCCAGGCAACTAGCAGAGAGCAATGTTGATACAACATGGTATGCACGGATATCTATGTGGTTTGGTAGTCATGACATTCAGATGGACAGATTTTCCCCTTTTCGATACAGTCTGGATGCACCACCCGAGATGATCCCATGAGATGAGATCAAGCGTATCATATGGTTGGACCTCCTCTAGATCCATACATCTAGGGCTTTGGGGGGAGAGGAATTCTCCACCAAGATCTAGTCCTACCATGACCACTTCTTGAGGGTCTTAGAGCACGGTCTCGTCACATCAAACCTCAGCCTTCTCGAGGATGATAGTAAGTACATTGTATTTATGTATTGATAATGCTTACTCCTCTATTTTGTTAGCTTCTACAGGAGCAGATACAAATTTGTGGCATCATAGGCTTGGACACATGAGTCAAAAGTGGATTTAGATTCTTCACTCAATAAGATTATTGCCAGATTTGAGGCAAGTTTATGAAAAACAAAAGAGAACCATATTTCTCAAAGTTGGGAAACAAAAGAAGAAAGAATAAAGCATGTGTCCATGTTGAGTAAGAGAGAAATATGTGCTCTCTACAAACAATAATGATGGATGCCAAGGAGGAATTCTATAGCTATATTTACTTCATTCAAATGAAAAAAAAAAGACTTTAGAATTGTGAAAATTTCTAAGAAATGTTTGCAATCTTGTGCATGGTTGGAGGCTCTACGTGATAAGGACAAGAAATGAGAAAGAGATTCTATAATCTTATTATATGAATATTTTGTGCTTTGCATTTCTTGATAACTATTTTGATTTTGTTTGAAGACATAATTTTGGAAAAATTTGCAATGTCATCAAGAGAAACAAGCCATGGAAAGATGAAATCACTAATGGCATGGATTAAAAAAAAAAAAATCTTCCACAATCCCAAAGATGTGAAAAAAGAGAATTCGATACAATAACTTGTGGTTGGATGTGTTTGGATGATTCTTCATCCACAAGGCTATCATCCAAAACATCAAGAGTTGTGCCTTGTGGATGAAAAATCTTGGGCACCAATCCAAGTTGGAAGTAAATTGTGCTTCAAACAGCTACACCTTGGCTAATCAGGTCATTTGAAATATGGATTCAATCTCTCCATCACCATTTGTGCTAGCACTTTGAAACAATTTGCATTGTTTTAGTAGTCATCTTGTGTGTTGGAAGTGATTACCAAAGACCATTTTCTTTGATATGGATGCTACAACTTAGTTGTAGAATGAGAAGCAACATTGCATGCAATAAAAAGGTGTGGGTTTGAAGATGAAACATAAGATAGTAGCTTGTAGTAGTAGTAGTACCAAGAAAGAAAGGTAGCCTAAAATTTGTGAAAAAAATAATGGGAATTTTTCAAAAGCAACGGCAATAGGAAATTATCATAGGAGTTAGTTGAGTTCGACCTTGCCCCTCCATTCTTGATGGTGATAGTAGCACTCAAGTCAACCTCCCATTCTATCTTAACCTCCAAGCCTTGCCTCTCTTAATCTTATTTCTATCCACCTGTGTACTTTCTCTTGTAGCTTTGCCCTCCCACCATAAGAACTCTTGGCTCCTTTGATGGAGGCAAGGATAAGGGCTCCTCGTTCGAATCCAAACCTCACAAGGCATTGATGCTCCCCTTGACAATAGTAGTAGTACATAACTATAACCTCCTTAAGAAGATTTTTGCCTCAACCACTTTAGACTATTGTCAACTGAAGAACGATGGTCACGGAACATAAGGAATGAAAACAAAGCATGGATAGCAAGTTCAAGCATGGTTGAAATGAGAGATCTATAAAATGACAAAGGGGGTGAAGGGACAAGAGCAAATCGACTCCAATACTATGTTACGAAGGAGATGCACAATGAAGAGAAAGCTAACAAAGGGCATAGAGAACATGGAGAACCACAAACAAGAGATAAAGTCAAAACATAGCACTCATAATGACTACCTGGGGGGCCAACTTTGTTTAGTAAGAATATGAAAATTTTGAGTATGAGATGAATTTAACAATACCCATTTAGCCCGTATTTAGTCAAATTACCATGATTGTGTTCTACACTAAAAGAGCTTCAAATATGTCTTAACTCCTTAAAATTTGGGTAACACATGAGAAAGTTACATCATTTTGAGAGGAGTTTTATATTTTAGTGTACCTTTCATTTTAACCCCTCTCATCCAAATGACCTTGGGCCTTTTGGGTCTCACATATTATGAAAAATATATACAAATCTTAAAATCTTTCATATTTTTTGAAGTATAAACCTTATGCTTTGTGGTAGGGAGGACTGGAGATTTTCATATTTTCCTTTTCATATTTCAAACTTTTCTAGGAAATCCATGCATATTATATATGAAACTTGCCCCCCATACCTAGATTTTGGACAAGGGTAGTAACATAATACATATTGAGTTGGCAGCCCAAGATTGACTATCAGTCTTATCATGTGAAAGCTAAGGTGATCATACAAAGGGGAGTGACCATCCATTATATATGAACCAAGTTCTTATCCTCCAATCCAAATCCCCTATCCTATGTCCATATCCACCAATCATATGAATGTAGATTTTAATCTTTCTAATCATCTTGATGTCGAAATATCACAACTATAGCCCACATTCTTTAGTCTTTAATGATGATGATGATGATGATGTCATAAAGTATGATCAATTAGAGATAACCCTAGAGAATCGTTTCTTCAATAATAATGAATCATATCCAAAAAAGCACTCCTATAGAAGAGGTGCAAGGGTAGGTTCTTCTATCTATTAAATAAAGAAGAACTAAACACTTGGTTTTTAATATGATTTTAGTTGTGAACAATTAATTCTTTTTAGACCATAATAAAACCATGATTTTAGTTGCGAACAATTAATTCTTTTTAGACCATAATAAAACCAACCTTACAACTCAAGGAATTGTAAAAGCACATCTGAGTACATGAATAAATAAAAACTTCATGAAAACATTGTATAGTATATCAAATTTGTAGTATGAGTGAAAATTCATCCACATAATCAAAAACTCTCCTAACTTCCACTCTTTTCAAATGGAAATGTATGATAAAAGCTTATTTGCTCTATCTTTAGGCTGACCCAATTAACCTTCTTGTTGATGTGCTCATCTTGTCTCTATCTGGACTGTGCACACTTTTTTGATGCCTTGATGTGAGAAACCTCATTCATCTCCAAGGTCTAACACCATACCAAAAACTAAGAGAGAACGTGTAGGTGCAACCAAGCTTCTCTCTCTCCACACACACATATACACAAAATTGAGAAGAGTTCACACTCGCAAATGGGGGTGGAGGCCAAAATCCTTTTCTTTTCTTTGACTCTTCTAACCTTAAAAATGAGATAAGAGAGCTTATAAGTATAAAGGGTCTCCCTCGTGTGAATGTAAGCAAAGTAGATAAGATGGTGCTATAGCTATGCCAATTCTAGACTAGCTATACTAGCTGTCATAGACATAGTGAATCACTAGCAATATCTCCATCATGATATCCACCAAATCATGACAATGATGTTGATGCATGACTGTTAGTTAGGTTGGTCAATAGTATCTGCATATATTAAGTTTGACTACTCAACAATAACCTCCTACAATTTAGCCTTCAATTTGTCCCTCTATTGTGACAAATATTTTTGAAGATGGTCAATGCTTCAATGCTTCAATTTGTCCCTCTATTGTGACAAATATTTTTGTAGATTGCAAATCATAGTATAGCCCCTACCTCTATATTGGAAGTTCACAAAAAGAAGAAACCTTAATGAAGAAATCCGATTCCAAAAGAATCCATTCCCCTTACATCTCACTTCTTCAAGCCAGACAACAAGAGCATTTGCATCTCTAAAAATCTTATGACAACCAATCTACTTCTTTCACAGTAGCCACGCACATTCCATGCCAAAATTGGGATCAATAACAGACGAGGATTGACATGAGAACTAAGAAGGCATTGTAATCATGGTGCAAGAAGTGAAATCAAATTTTCTTTTACACCTTTGAGATTTCTCGTGGCATCCTTGATTTTCTTAGGCATAGTCTTTGTGGCATGCAGACCATTATGGGCATCCCCATGCTCATCCAATGGTTTCTTGCAATCAGACTCCTCATGCATATGCTTACGATGATACACCTAAGGCAATTCAACATCCTCCCCATCATCTTATAGTCTAGAACCAAATTAGACCACCACACTCAAAGTTTCCCTTCTAATCCAAGGCAACCCCATTCATCATTATAGCTAATATTCAATCTGAATCCATAGGTAGTGTCTCAACTTTCTTGCCAACTAGTTGCCATTCCCCTTCGCTACTAGCTTGCAATGAAGTTTGGGCCTTGTGCTACTCCACATGGGTGTAGAGATCTCCTCCACAAAGATAGAGGCCCTTCTTGAGTTAGATGCTTTTGACAAATCACCCCCGTTCAGCCGCTCCTTAGAACCAACTGGCATATCATAGACTCCTTATCGCTCTCAGGAACTTTTCTTGCATATATCTTGAAGTTTTTTAGATATATGGTACATTGATGGTGCCTGAGTATTTGTTACATATTAAGATCAGATTTAACACCTCCTTTGCAACGTGCATGGCTTTCACATCACACACCTCATAAGATCCATTTGGCAGACTCCTTACCACCCTCAAGAACCCCCTCCTTTGCAACATGCAAGGCTTTCTCTACATCAAACAACTCTTGATCTTTATACCTTACAGATGAAGCATGTCTTAGGAAATGTCCTAAACTTGACCAATTGTATGTGAACCAACCCTTCCCCAATCAAAACGTCCAGTTAATTCGTTGTTTGACGAGTTTGATCCCACAAATTTAAGCTCTCTTTGCCTCGAAGGTTGAAAGAGTAGAGGATGGCACAAGGAGCAGCTTCCATATGGCTTACGTTATATGCATGGAATAATTTGTTGGTATTCACGACCTCAAGAATAAGAATTCATAGGTCCTACCTTTTGCATAGAAAGGGCTCACTCATGTGGATAAGCTCGCAAAATAATTTTTGTGGTACAATAAATGGCTTTCAATTCCATGGCCACATGTGACTTCTTCTACGCTTCAAGGTGGGCTCGGGGTTTAGTCCTTTCAAGCATAGTGTGACAAATTATGTTGCACGTGGATTCTTAAATTACACTCTTCCCAACCATGGGCTATTATTGCTAGAGGTCTAATTCAGTAGCAAGGAGTGTTAGGGATTTCAAGAGGCTTTGCTATGTGGTAGGAGTTGTTGCTCTGTAAGTTTCCTATTCGGCTTAAACATTCTGAAAATTTGCCCAAGCTGCATGCATTATGGAGGATAAGGATGGGAGATTGTTCCTGGCAAGGATCCAACATGCTTAAAGGTGATGCTACATTGAGTCTCAATATTTGGATTCATTCATGGCCATTCAAGAATGATGCGCCAATACAATTGAGTTTGCATATGTCAGTTAGGTTGAATAATCACGGTTTGACAAGTTCTTGTGGGATGCGAATACCAGTCTGAGAGGCAAGTTATCTATCGATATCATTACACAATGTTTCTAATTGTCTCCAAGGAAAACGACTTTTATGCAAGCCACCTTCTCCAAAATCAGACTTGATTGGCTGACTAGTGTGGTAGTAGTGCGGAGCCATGACCTTAGAGGGTGGGGCAACAGCAAAGAGAAAGCTCTTCACAAGTTGGTTTTAGTGGATTTTGCTCCTTAGATGGACTCTCAGAGTATTGCCTCTCTCACTCGTATTGCGTGGACACATTGGGTGCCCCCATGGATTTTATAGCCATCTGGGAAAGACGCATCTTGAAGGTTTGGCGAGCAACACCCTTGCTTAAGTTGAATTTTTCCTTATGGTGTCTAGTGACTTGTAAGCTGTCCGCCAAAGATAGGCTCAGCAAATGGAGACACATTTCTCCAATTTGTGTGTTATGCAAGATAGCACTGGAATCACATTTTCATTTATTCTGGAGTTGTGTGGTGGTGAGGAAGATTTGGTGGTCATTGCAGTGGTGGCTTCAAAAGGCACATCTACGTATCATTCCTAGGTGGCCACTAGGAGATTGTGGAAATCTTAATCCATGCTAGGTTCGTGTGTGGGATCTATCTCTTTGCATTTCATTTGGAAGATTCAGAATGCTCTCATCTTTTGAGGAGTGCCTTTGTGGGAAGATCTAATTGCAAATCTAAAGTGCGAGGTGTTGCGTTTTTACAGTTCTAGATGGCCTGAAGTTCTTACAAAGCGCTTAGCGCATCATTGTAATTTCCAGATCATTGTACTTTCCTTGTGTTTTCCTTTAATTTAATTTACTTTTCAGGGGAGAAAACAAACCGATACATGAGCAAACTAATGGAGGAACAAGGTGAGAGCCATTATTAGGGGGGGGGGGAATACATTGAGGAAAGAGAAATTCAAGCAAAATGAAGGAGGAATGTAAGGCTTAATTAGAAAGGTTGGTAGGAAAGTAGAAATTAAGGTTGTGGTGGGTGGAGGGGGGGTGTTTTTAACGGCTAGTAAGCCAAAAAACCGTTGGCGTCCAATTTTCATGACCCGGAACGGCTACTTCTCCCCAAACCTACATAACCCCTTCTTAAGCCCCGGGGGCTCGCTCTTCCACCCTCAACAGCTACTTGCTACTCCTCTGCTCCTCGAGTCGCCTCCTCCTCCTCCACAGCTGCGCTATGCGCGCGGCCTCTTGCGCTCCTCACCCTCCCTCATTCATCGCTCCCTCGCCCTCTCTTCTCCACCCCCACCGCTCTGCTCTATTCAGCTCTTCTTCCCACTATGCAGTGGAACGATACCTTCCCTCTGCTTCAACATGGTCAGCCGCGCATGTCCAAATCCGCCCCCTGCTCCCCCATGAAGCCCCTTGTCAAGCGACCTCCCACGCGGTCCGATTCCTTCCATGTCATTCACAAGGTGCCTGTGGGCGACACTCCATACGTCAAAGCAAAACACGTCCAGGTTTGCTTTATAACGCGGCCTGCTTCGGTATTTTGCGTTCTCGAAACGAGACTTTTGGGGCAAATTGCTCAATTGCTTACGATGCGTGTACAGTTTCGGCGAGTTGATTCGATTTCGGTTTTGCAGCTGGTGGATAAGGATCCGGAGAGGGCGATCGCCTTGTTTTGGGCAGCGATCAATGCAGGAGACAGAGTAGACAGCGCTTTGAAGGACATGGCTATCGTGATGAAGCAGCAAAACCGGCCGGAGGAGGCCATTGAGGCAATCAAATCACTGCGCTACCGGTGCTCTGAGCAGGCACAGGAGTCCTTGGATAACGTGCTATTGGATTTGTATAAGGTATATACGTCCGGTCAATTCATGTGTGCAACCTCGTGCGGGTGAATTTTCTGAAATTAACAGCACAGAGTTTTTTCGCTTCGCATATGCAGCGATGCAGTCGTTTGGACGATCAGATTGCTCTGCTCAAGCACAAACTACACCTCATTCATCAAGGTCTAGCTTTCAACGGAAGGCGCACCAAGACAGCTCGCTCCCAGGGAAAGAAATTCCAGGTTTCCATCGAGCAAGAGGCTACGAGGCTGCTGGTAAGATCACGTTCGACTCCTCCAGCGCGTTTGCAGCAGAATATCGAGGCCCATGTTGAGTCCATATGATTATTTTGCTCGTTGTTCTTCAGGGAAATCTTGGATGGGCCTATATGCAGCAATCAGCTTATGTTGCAGCGGAGGCTGTTTATCGGTATGCTTCGCAATTCCTGGGGTCTTCGACTTCTTTCGCTGTTGTCTACGCAGTCCTAATAATGCGCCTGTCGTTGCGTTGCAGAAAAGCTCTCTCAATCGAACCCGACAACAACAAGGTCTGCAATCTGGGAATCTGTCTGATGAAGCAGGGCAGATTAAAGGAGGCAAAGGATATGCTGAAGAGTGTGAAACTGGCCTGCGTTGAGAGTCCTTGGGGATCCGATTCGCACCTGAAGTCGTACGAGAGAGCGCAGCAAATGTTGAAGGAATTGGAGGATTCGTTGGTTGATGGCATCGTGAGCAGCAGAGGGGTCCCGGAACCGTTCTGCCTCGCTGCGGACGATTCGGACGTTTGGCCGTCCGAGACGAACTCACGGAGGTGGGATCAAAATCCCTTAATCGACTGTGATTTGTCAGGGGCGTTGTTTGCCACAGCAGGGTTTGGGCCTGTCCAAAAGCCTCCGCTTCATCCTCGGCAGCAGCACCACCGCTCCCAAAGCTTCGATCCGAATTCCCGGGTCAGCTCCAAATGCAGATGGGAGGAGGATGACGCAGAGCAGGGCTTCGCAGACGAGAATTCGAACAAGTGTGCGGAAACAGGAATGGCAAGCAATAGAGGCCAGCTAATGAAGTGGCATGCGGAGACGTTGAGACACAGGTTGGAGAAGGTGATGCTGATGAGCGACGGCGGAGAAGAGGAGGGCTGCAAGCTGGAATCGTATGCTCCAGTTCCGGCAGACGTTCTCGGCAGCGAGAACAGCAGCTGCAGTGTGCTCAACAGTTCAGCTGCGCCCTTCATTGCCAAATCTTTGCAAGCCAACCTGCAATATCTCTCTACCCACGCAGAGGAACGGAGGATGCCTCTCACGTTGGACAGCGCAAATCATCAGAAGCGCTCTACCACCAATACTTCCACCACATGCGTGGGGAAACGCTGCTCCTCGCCAGCACCAGCATTAGCATCCTCCTGTGTTTTACCCTTGGGAGAGAAAGTCAATCGCAATCCCGTGGCAGCAGAAAACAGCAGGACGAGGAACTCCCCTACGGCCAACAAGAAGAAGAATTGCTGCAAGTCGCTGTTCGGAGGGGGGGAGCTGGAGATCAGAGATGAATTAGAGGAGTCTTGGTCATCCTTGGGCTTCGTTGGAGAGTCAAGCCCAATCTCCGGTGCTGCTGCTGCTGCTACTGCTGAAAGTGGAGAAGCCAGGAAGCATTTGCAGCAGCAGCAGCGTCGCCTGCTCGTGTTCCAGGAGATGACCCTTGGCGAGGCCAGCCCCAGGCAGCTGCAGCAGGCCTGAAAGCAAAGAAATTGCGCAAGCAAGAAAGAAAGAAGCGTGTGTGCCTTGCTTGCCATCCGATTCGTGTTAGAAATTAGAATGCGGGATTCCTGTTCTGGGAATCCCTTGAAAAATTCCCCCACCTCCCCTCCCACTTCAATTCTCGAATGAGGATCAAACCTCAGTTCCCATATGCCCTGCCCTGCCCTCCCTTAAGGCCCTGGTCAAGCAAACAAAGTCCCTCTTTGTTTCTTCTTTCTCCAAGCTCTCGAGATCTCACGCTGGAGCCTCGTAGTTGCACAGACCTCAACTATGGCCTGTTTCCTCCAATATATATTCAGTGGATCGTCAGACTTCCCATCTCAGTTCCTTCTTTAAGAAGCTTTTTCTTGATGAGAGCCTCGCCTCATGCGAACCCCTGGATTGAACATTCATCCATTTTATCAACTCCTTCGCACAACTGTCAACCCTCCCATTGTGCTAATCACGGCAGGCAGTGTTTCTCAATCGCTTGCTTGCTGTAGCATCGCTTCATGGATTGTGATCTGACAATTTGTGCAAGGCATTTCTTTGCCGTAGCATGTAACTTCAGCTATTCATCAATTAAACCGAATAAGGTTGCCACAAAGTGCAGCATGATGAAGCATTATTCTTTTTATCTAAGCATTTATACAGAACTGTCCTTGTGCCTTTCTTTCCTTTAGCTTGTGTTGCTCAGTTATGTTATCGAAATGCATGCATGTTTCTGCGAATACACTATCTTAGAGGCATGGGGGATTCGATTTACTCAATTGCTTTTCGACCGCTAACACATTTTACAGAACTGCTCTGATGCTCAGAGGATTTAAGGAATTGACGCATGCACGCATTCAAGTTTAAACCTCAATTGCGAAGTATCCTCTTGTGCATCGCTCAGAAGATTAGAGAAGTGTAACTCAGTTGCATGTTTCTAACACAATTGCCAAATAGTAATCTTGGTTCCTCTTGTGCATCGATGATAAAGATCAGAAAAAGCGTCTTACGCTACTGCACAACTCAATTGCTGACAATGATCAAAATTATCTCGTGCGTTGCACGGATATATGCCTTCTTTTCTTCGTCTTGCCTGTTCAGGAATAATCACAATGGGCAAAACGATTCGTAACATGTCCTTTGTCGAAATAGTGATCTTGTGAATCCCTCCCATGGTTCCCGTAAATTGGACGTTCAATCACTCATCATATATCTTTTCACACCTTTTTAGTTACCCTGATTTTCATCACGAAAAGGAAAACCTTTCGTCGATATAAAATGCCGAAACTGAGTGTATGTTCTTTTTAAATTATTAATAGCTTACAATACAAAGTTGGTACAGCATTCAGAATTTTTCCGTGCATAGGAGTCCAAACAGTACTGCCTTTGTCTCGATTGTTCAGGTCACAATTGGCAACGAAGCACAGTACTGCCTTTGTCTCGATTGTTCAGGTCACAATTGGCAACGAAGCACACCTTTTTGGTGATATGAAATGCCAAACAGTACTGCCTTTGTCTCGATTGTTCAGGTCACACCTTTTTGGTGATATGAAATGCCTCAAGTGCAAGTGCCTCTTCGTTTTGACAGTTAGTGGACATTTTTTTAGAAAGGCATCATTAAACACTCACCTATTCTCAAAAAAAGAGAGGTGCTTATCTCAACCCGACGTGCAAAATTTATGAATCCAAAATTATGACTCGATTACAAACAACCTTAAAGGCCCTACCCGTTTTTAGAAAAGAAGACACATAAGATGCACCTACAATTTTGGGAATTCCTTCTCTAAAAGTGATCACGTCCAACCCATTACCGTACACTTTCTCAGCTATTCATTCCTTCCTCGGACATACAAACATCCTCATCCTTCATTTGATAGCTTTAGAACCATAGAGTTCATTTCCAAAGTTCATTTCCAAAGTCTCTCTATCATCTAAAACAAGTACGCTCTTGTTATAAGGGATTGGCATTGTATTCGAGGAAAAGAAGTATTATATTCGAGGAGCATATGTGCTCAAATAAGCACCATAGTGCTTTGTTATGAAGTGGGGATTGATGGATAGGTGGCATAGCCTAGTGTATTTTAGGAAAAGGTGTATGTACACACACATAGGGGGGAATCCAAGCTCCTTCTTCTTTCTTCCATTGCAATTGTGAATAAGTTTATAGACTTGTATAGGATCCATGGTGCAAACTCTCTAATATTTGTCTTCTATGTTGAGTGCTATGGTCTACATGAGTGAAGAGAGGAAAAGTTTCAATTCAAGTTCATCAGTAGATGTGTGGGTGGTGTTGAGTGAAGGACAATTACCCGAGACTAGGCATGGAAGACCTTGCAGGATTTCTAGATGACCAAAATGCATAGAGGATTATCTGTTACGAAAATTGAACTCAAACATGCTCACAAATTCATGATTTACCAAAAATATAGAAATCAAGAACAAGGAAACAAGTGGGAGAGAAGAGGAAGAGAGAGCGACACTGCATGGGGTCTAATTTTTCCCCCCCTAGATGGTGGCTCTTGCTTCCCATCTAGAGTATTTATAATTGTAATTCCAAAAAGCAAAGAGCCAATAATAGTACATCCAAAAGCATCCCTTGTCCATAATTAGAGGATTGCTCAACATAGCTCCACGAGCTTAAAATATCACAAGGCTTAATATTCCCTCATCCACAATTAATTAAAATAAATTAGCCCACGGCTTAAATACTTTATAATATGGCTCATGGTCTTTGATAGCCATTAGATACTTTGATCAATCCAAATCACCTTCACCATCTCCATTCCTCATTATCCAACTCATCATCTCTACTCAAGTCGCCAATTGTGTTAGTTGTTACAATCAATTGATGAATCATCACACCAACTAATCCCAACACAGTTGTATGCTTGATATATAGACATCAAAATACACACCTTGCGACCAATTGCAATAATACCAGTAACACTAGTGACATTAGTATTAACATGCAATCACCCACGATACTAACCATCTAGCTTGGCAAAAACATAGGTAGTTAGGTGTCCCCAGCTAAACCCCACAAAGCATCCACTAGGACCCCTACCGCGTCCGGTGCACTCCTATGGAATACTTTGCCATAGTCACACTTGACTAAAATAAAATAATTTTCATAGCAAGAAATATTAAAGATACAATTCTGTAACATTATTATGCTTCAAAAACAATTATTCAGCATACGTATTGACCAAAGGAGTCAGCCCACGACTTCCTAGTGAAGTTAAATATTCTCATAGATCAACTTGAAGAAGGGCGTCACAAGGTAGATAGTAACCAATCAATCATGCTCCTTGTGATTAAGCTTTGAAGGAGCTACCAAGGGTTGGTGATAACTTTGACCATTGGAGAACGTACAAGGCCACTCACATTGAGTAGCCTATTTTGTTGTTGCTTCAAGAAGAAGCTCGAATAAATTTGTACACAACTTAGGAAAAAATTAGGGGTGAAATTAGCTCACTGGCAAATCTAGAGCCTTCTCCAAGCTGTCTAGGCTAATATTTACAGCTTAAAATTTGAAATCTTTGCCCAAAAATTAACATAACATTGTAATACAAGCTCCAAATTTAGCCATCCATGTACTCAAATTGCTTGGCACAAGTCATTTAACCTAGTTATAAGGCTAGACTTTTTAATTTATACTTGACAAAATACCTATACATGAAGTTTAACTATAATTAAGTCCATTGAAGCCTTGAAAATGGTAGAATGGCTAATATTTGTAGCTCTATATAGGGGAAAGTTTTGCCCAATGACATACTCTTCCATATGTGTTCCTAAATTAATTGCCCAATGACCTACATGTACTTCCATAGCTATATTCCCCTCTTATTTTTACCCTAGTTGTACAATGGGAAGGATGAGGACAATGGGAATGAGAAGGCTTTCATAGTGAAGAGCAAGGGTGGAAAATGGAAACTAGAGAAAAAGAAAGATGCCAAGGGTTAGGACGGGGACACTTTTGTTGGTGAAAGCAAGAAAAGGAGAAAGAGCAAAATAAGTGCTTCTATTGCAATGCACCAGGACACTTTACTAAGGATCACACAGAGAAGAAGGAAGAGCAAGCAAAGGAGGAGGACTAGCCTGAGCCTAGAATCAACCAATATGGTAAGTGAAGAGTTGTTCTTAGTGACGATACCATATCTACTAAGATAGAGATTGCAAGTGTACCATGGGAGTCACTGCTGCTTTGCAATTTTCCATCTCAAAGCATTTGAGCAGTTCCCTACAATATTTCTATGGTGAAATAAAGATACTACTCTTTCCCTGCTTCACCTCAATCCCAAGAAAGTAGTGAAGTATGCCTAAGTCAGTCATCTCTAACTCCTCCATAAGAAGTCTCTTGTCTTGTGTAATCTTCTTCATATGATCCCTAGTAATGATGAGGTCATCCATGTATAGAATCAATACCATCCACAAATCCCCCTCTGTGTCTCGCGAGATAAAGATTTTCCTCTTACAGACTCCACAAAAGCCCGATCTTCTGAAAGAAAACATCTATCCACTCGTATAAAGATCTGGGGGCCTGTTTTAGCCCGTATAAGGCCTTCTTCAGTTTGCAGACTTTTGATGGAGATCCTGGAATCTGAAATCCTAGTGGTTATGCCACATATATCTCCTCCTCCAGGTTACCATTCAAAAATGCAGACTTGATGTCCATCTGAAAAATGTGCCAACTATGATGAGCAGCCAAGGCAATGACTGTCCGAATAGTCGCCATCCTAGCTGTGGGAGCAAAGGTCTCATCGAAGTAAAGTCCTTCTGTGATGGAGGTTCTTTTGATGAAGTTGACTTGGGATTTGGCTCTGGAATGGCCATTAGGAAAAAAGGGAGCTCATTTTGGGGCCTTTTATGGTTTGGAAAAATAAGCTCTCAACCAATCAATAGAGGGCCAACGTAATGTTGAAAATTCACGAAAATAAGAGAAAATAGAAAAAAGAAACAATACTTTATGTAGGTACAAGCGTGCTACATTAATATGGAGATTGGTTTTTTATTCTCACAAGATCTTTGGACAAGAAGATAGAATCTAAACTGACATTTTATCTGACAAGGGCCTTCCCGCTTCCACCTTCCTTTGAACTTTGAAATGTTGTGCCGCCTTTCGTGCGAAAGGTCTACCATTCTACACCATTGCCTCATTGTGCAGCAGCCTTTCTTTTCCAAAACTGCTCCCTTGATCCTGTTTGGCGTAGAGTAAGATGTTTCTCGTCAACTGTCTGTCTGCCCTACTTTCTCTTTCTTGAAACTTCAAATTGTTATCTTAGTTACATTACTTTGCTATTGTTACAGATTCAAAAAATCTCCATGGTGAACCAAAACCACAGCCGTTCTTGTGTGAGACGCTCTGTGGATGATAATGCTACGAAGGCAGAATTATACCAAACATCCTTACCCCGTCGACCTGCTTCTTCTATTTCATCGGTAGAGAATTCAAGTACAGTCAAAACGGAAGGAACTTGGGAAAGGTTTAGTGTTTCGAAAGGAGCATGGGTGCTCATGCAACCTAGCAAAAGAAAAAGACCCCTGACAAAAAACATTTTCTTGGCATCGTGGAAGGGAAGAGTACGAGATTTTAAAATCACCAAAGGGAAGATATCCGTGAAAGAAGTTTTGATTCAGCACGTGTACATGCATAAAGAACTTGTCTTGCGAGACTATCCAAAAAATCTTCCGCAACACAGGCCTAATTGTATATTTTTCTATTGTGGTTTTTTTCTTTACGAGGTGTATGGATTTTTAAGATGAAGCTTTCTCTCTTAGCTTATTGACATTCTTGTGTTGTCTTTGAAAAGGTGCCTTGGGTATTGCAAAGCCTATAGCTTTCTATTGCCTCCTGATCTCCCTTAGCACACCTGCACCATGATTCAATCTTTTGGCCTTTTGCTTGAGCAAGCTCATTGGCTTACCTTTCCTGCCATGTGTAGCTCTTCCCTTTGGAGGCACACTAAATTTCTTGGTACCTGCCCCAGCTGCTGTTGCTGCAAGCCTTGGCCCTTTGCCAACTTTCCTTGCAGTTGACTTGGTTCTTGCCATCACTCTGAAAAACTACATACAAAGGATTGGAAAGAGATTACAGACATGGAGAACATGTTTTGACAAAAAAAAGGCAATCACAGGGGTGGATGAAGCAATATAGAGAAATTTGCAATAAAATGCGATATGAGGAGTTTGAAATTTCAAACAGGTCCAAATCGCGTTTTGCTGCAAATTCCTGAAATGACATGCTGGTGCATTCCTACAGTGATTTCTCTGTCTCTACAACTAAATACAGTATGAATGGAGTTTATGCAAGAAGATTACAGCTATGGATAGCTATGGAAGTCACAAAACCAGAATGACAGGGGTTGATGAAGCAATATTTGAATATTTGCAACAAAACGCGATTTCAGCTGTTTGAAATTCCTAAGGCCTTCTCCTCGCATTTTCCTGCAAATTCATGAGGCAGCATGCTGGAATATGCCTTCAGTCATTTGAAGGTGTTTGCATAACCATACAGGATGGATTGAGTCTATGGAAGGCAAGAAGTGTGCACAGACTGAAGGGAGAACCCATAAGTACAGTTTTACCCTCACATGCAAATATCACACTTGAAGATCTGCATTCCTACAGTGATTTCTCTGTCTTGACTTGAGTCTATGCATTTCCATGCAGGATGGATTTTTTCTATTGTAGGCAAGAAGATTGCAGAGACTAAGGGGAGAACCCATTGTTACTGACCTAGAATCTATCTGTGGACGTGCTGTGCTGCTGATGAGTAACCTGTGCTGAGGATGAACCTGTGCTGCTGGACAGGATGCTGATGTTGCAGAGTATGGAGGTAGGGAGGCAAGAGAGTAGAGACTGGAGGGCAAGAGGTCTAAAACAGGATACCACAAATAAGTGCAAATACAAATAAGGCATCTTCTAAATCCTACACGTGTGGATAGCCCATATCGCATTTTGCTGCAAATTCCTGTTGTTGACACATTCCTCATGAAAAGTTTCACTTAGCTCCATTATTTCTCTTACATATGAGATCATAGTGTCCAGGAATCACTGAGATGAAGCTAGTGCTTGATTTGACATGCACATGAACAGAACTAGAGAATTTGCAACAAAATGCGAGGAGAGTGGTTTATAAATCTCTAAATAGCCCATATCGCATTTTGCTGCAAATTCCTGTTGTTGACACATTCCTCATGAAAAGTTTCACTCAGCTCCAGCATTTCTCTTGCATATGAGATCATAGTGTCCAGGAATCACTGAAATGAACCTAGTGTTTGATTTGACATACACATGAACAGAACTGGAGAATTTGTAACAAAATGCGAGGAGAGTGCTTTATATTTTCCAAATGGTCTCCCATCACGTTTTGCTGCAAATTCCTATGTCTGATTTGGTTCTCACTTCTACCTCATTAATTTGCTATCTTTAGCCCTGTGGAAATCTTCTTGATGATGAGAAATGTTTTTGCTTTGGAACAGCTGGCTCCCAGGCCCCACCTTTCAAGAGGAAGTGGACTTTTCTGCTGCTATTATTAGACCACAGCAATCACCAGGTGAGTCATGAGATGTCATGAAGGAATTATTTGGTGATATACAATGCATTCACTGATTGCATATGTCAGCATATAGAATTCATAGTATATAAGCTTTTGAACAGGCAAAAAGAAGAGACTGGAGCAGAGTGCTGATTCTTCCATCAAAAAACAAATGGAACCAGAAGAGGACAATTCTCCAGATTTTCTCCTATTTGAGTTTCTTCACAAATGCAAGGCTCAGAGTAACTTCCATATATACCACAGTATTTTCAACATGGAGTTCACAATGAGCTCTGTACTGGAGCAGCACAAAGATTTTCTTTCAGACTATTGGGATACCTTCAAAGAACTGACAGAGGCAAGAAGAATTGTGGAAGGAGAAAAGGTTTTTGTGCATATAAATCATATTGTCTCCAATGACAAGCTGAGGTACCATGTGAACAGAAGATTTGATAGCCTGCCTGATCAATATAAATTCAACTGTACTTTGCACACCAGAAAGTGCAGAGTGCTGGAGGAAACCATGGCATTTCTTATGTAGATTGTCTTCAGTCAGGAGTCTTTGGATGAACAAGGGCGAGAAATAGAAGAAGAAGACACACCTGAAGCAGAGGAAAAGGAGGATGTTTCTTTGGTCATAGAAATGGCAGAGCAAGAAGAAGATATCAACCTTCAGGATGAGGGGCTACAAGTGGCTGCTCTTGACCTTGTTCAACTGAGGACAACAACTCTGAGGGGAGCAGAGCCAGTTGAAGATTTTGATGTCCAGAGTAGCAACTATGCAGTGCCCATGCTTCCAGGTGTCTTGATTGGTGGAAAGGATTATGTTTTCCTCCATGATATAGAGTGTATGTTCAATTTGAGGGAGGACTATGCCATTTCCCTTATTGCCCAGGCTTCAAGGCTTGACAAGGAGGTTGGCATAGAGGATGACCATTCACTACTGGCTTTTTTTGATCCTGTAGAGGCCCTTACATTTTGTTTCAAAGAGGCTGAAAAGTTCCAAGAGCCAGATGAAGCTGCCTTCCAGCTCACACAGGAAGCTATGAATCTCTCAGCACTATACACAGAAAAGCCTAAAGAAGAGGCTGGACAAGAGGGGAGAGGGATAAATCTTTGGAAAGATGACCTGCTTGTTGCTGATGAAAATGAGAAGGTACTTCAAATCAAATACTTTGACTTCTGCTTAACTTTGTTTTTGTAGGTTGTGTATTGTCTCACTCCAATCTTTTGATATGTGGCAGCTACAAATTGAGATGACACATTCCTCCAGAGATCAAGTGGAAGCAGGCAGGTTGGGTTTCGCAAAATGTCAGGCCTAGCTCATTATATTCATGATCTAGGCAGTGCCAAGATCTTGATTTACCATAGGCAGTTGAGCAACAATGGAGAAGCCATTGTTTACTTCTTAAAATGTTTGTCCAGGGCTTTAGGTGGACATGTTCTTTCATGGCAAAAGGAAAAGATCATTTTGATATAGAGGTTGTCTGCCATAGATATATTTGGAGATTATGTGAATAAGCAGGACTCTAGGGCCGCTTACTTTTTGTCTTACACTTCTTATGCATTAGCATGTGGTGTTAAGGAGCCCAAATATCTAGAGGGCTATGGAAAACACCAGCTCGTAAGGTTTCGAGAGCCACCCATGATTGCATCAGGCCACATAGTCCAAGAAGAGGAACAGGTGGAGACAGCTGAAGAAAAGGATACCCCTCCCAAACAAGCAACAGAGGCAAGCATTGATAAACAGACAGTCGACATCAAGCCAATAAAGAAGAAAAAGACTCCAATCAAGATCAAAAAGAGAGTTCCGATCGGCAAGCCCTGGGAGAAATAGGATTTAGTCATCAAATATAGCACAAACATTATATTAAATTTGAACTGATTTGTACAAAGTCTTTGATATCTGGTATGATCTTGTATAAATGATTAATAAGTTGAAGATGAAATGATTTGTACATTTACATAGAGTGGTGTCGTTAAATATTAAACAAACAATATATTGAAATTGTGAACAAATTGTATTAAGTTTAGATCATATGTTTCACAAAAGAAATACTTTTCATGCATAACACCAAGAGTCACATGTTCCACTAAAAAAATTTCTATTGAATGAGTTTGAAAACATGTGGACATAACACCAATAAGTTACAAATGAGTCCTATTCATGTTTACTTGTCCATTTATGGTTTCTAAATATCTTTGATTCCCTCCATTGTCTATGTCTCTCTGCTGCAATTGAATTGTCTTCGTCTTTGCTTTTGGGCTAGAAGAAAAGCAAGCTTGATTTTGGAGCTAGCAACTTTTCTTTTAGCATGCAGCCTCTGTAGTATGCCTCGGTAAAACCATTGGAAGACTTCCTTCAGACTATTTGCCTTCTGACTCCCTCCATAGCATTGTGTGCGTCTAAAAAATGCATTACGTGCCATGTAGCGAGACTTCTCCATGCCTTGGGTAGACCAAATAGCTGGGCATCCATACTTTTTGACAAAATAGGGAAGGTGGTTGTATATGATATGCTGTAAGACATAAGAATGCATAGTAAGTGATAAAAAAAAGAGGATCACACTTAAGTAAAAGAAAAAGACAGAACCTTACCATGTAGTGAGTTATATTGCAGGCTGTCCACGTGTCTTTCATTGACTTCCCAAAATGTTTAATTGCCTCCTCAAAGTTCTTGTAATCACTTTTTGTCCATGTTACTTTGTCATAGAACATGAAGAGTTGATCAAGAGACCTCCACACCTCTGTCTTCCTATTTCGTGCTTCCCCATCTGCCTCATGATCTTTCACGGCATTATGGACTTGCTTCCACAATCCATAATTAATCTTTGAAACTGTTCTACCTTGCCTTACTTGCTTACTGTGTTTGGGTCAAGATAAGAATCTTCTTGCCTTAACACCACCAATAGAGGGCTTGATGGTACCTCCTTGCCATTGGTAGACTTTTTAAAATCCTTTGTGATTTGAACATCTCCTCCATGTAGACCTATATCGGATAACACTTTTTCGAATGCTTGAAGAGCATCCTTTCTATTTTTTTCGGGACAGAGTTTCCAAGCAAATCCAATATATAAAAATACCAATTTCTCAATAATTCGACATAGACCATGCAATGTGCAGATGTGAACATTACATAGTGGAATGTCCAGAATGGCCTTGAAGTCAGGGTCAACTTTATCTCTATTAGGTGCTCTCTTCCACCATTTTGAATCCATTACTTGAGCTGATTCTTTGCAATAAAGACAAGGAGACTTTGAGTTGCCTCCTTTACTAATGTTATACATGCACTTAAGTGTTTTAAGATCCCCGGCCATGTGCCACTCTACTTGAAAGTCACCTTTTCCTGCAACATGGAGATTCTCGCCTTGCACTTGTCTTTTGATTATTCTTGGTATTTTCGTGTGGTGAAACACCCAATCTAGTGTTTCATGGTCTTCGGTCTTCACCTGCCAAATTATAGAAAACAAAAGTATTTCTATAATAGATTTGAAAACAATGACCAAAATCAAGTATAAAACAAAAAATGATCATACCTGGAACGAGCCTAACCACCATATGTGTTTCTCTGACTGCACACTAAAATACTTCGAACTCGCCTCAGTCAATGATGTATCGATTGCTCCATTCATCAATGTAATAGTAACTCTTTCCATTTTCTTTTCCTTTACAACCTCACACTCATCCAGTTTGATAACAAATTTCAAAATGCCTTTGCACTCCTCAAATGTTATTCCATAAAACTCGACCATTCTTTTTTGAAGTTGTTGTAGATCTAAAAATATATTGTTCCAAGGATCATACACAGTGGTTCCTTTAACACCATGAAATATTTCTTCAATATGGATATATTGCCCAATAAATTCATCTATACTTTCATTCAAATGACCTCTTACCCTCCACACGGTTGCTGGATTTGGCAGTAAAACTCGTTTAATCCTTTGATCTTTCAAAGTTGAGGATATCGCATGGAAAATCGAACTATATCCCTTCCTGCTAACTCCACTAACATCAAGAGCCTCTTGGATTATAGTGCCATCAACTTGATTATTGGATACAAAGTCCTCTACAACATTGCGTTTGACTGTTTTGTATTTTTTTTCCTCAATCAAACCTTTTGCTACACCGCAAGAAAGCAATCCTTTCATTTGTTTAACAGGAAGAAGGTTCGGGTCCATATTTTCTTTTGTAGGCTCCAATAATTTCCTATAGTAACAACACAATATGCCTATATCATTCACAGCACCTCCATTCTTGTTTTGCGACAATCGACGAAATAGATCTAGTCTGGAAGAGAGCCTTTTTGAGTATACAAAATGATAAATTTCAATCTAACCTTGCTTCCTGAATTCGTCGCTTGCATCCACCAGTCCCAGCCTTCAAATTTGCAATGTTTTTAATCTTCCTGCTACGTAGTCTGTCTCCAAGCACAGTTCTCTTCTTTCTTGCTCTTATCAGCTCTTTTTTGCTCTTTGAATGCTCCTCAATTTCATTCTGCAACTGCTGCTCCAATTTTGCACGAATGGCTATCTCCTGCATCTTGGCCCCCTTTTCTTGTAGGTACATCATTTTATACATTTCCGCAAATGCAGACTGTGCTGAAATATAACCAAGAAGTCCATTTTGTCCATCGCCGGCAAACCTCAGTAATGTGGTGGGATTGACAAATGGAGGTGTAGAGTTTTTTACTTGACATTTTGGATATATGCTTCCATCGCACCATAAGTCAATATGTTGAAGCCCTTCTCTTCTCATATTTTCCCGCTGTTGAGCATTTAGCACCGTATCCTTTCATCTTTTTTGTGCTGGAGCATATTGTTCTTCTAAGTCGATGTGAAGATGGTGTAATCGCTTCTTCTGAGATAGTGACTCACTAGTATCGGCCATTTTTTGTGCTTCTGAGGTCGCGAAGTTTGTTTTTTAATCTCATAGTCGTTTTGTAACATGAATCGTGGAAGTGTGGCGATATCCATGCGAATATTTTGAAAACTTGCAATCACCAAGTTTAGTGATGGACTCTTTATGAAAGGCCTGCACATGTCGGCAAAAGAGATGCAAAATCTTTGGTAAACAAAAAAAAATCTAAGGAGATATTTAATGCAAAATCGTGTTAGTCAGACAAAAGATTATCTTATTCCTTTTTGAATTGACAGTTCTGTAGTCCTTACTGACAATTCTGAGCCACGTTTCTATTTTTTACTATTTTTGAGGTCTTCTAGGAGAGAAATAAATCAAAAAATAGTGAATTTCTTACAGGGCCCCAAAATGAGTTCCCTTTTTCCCTAATGATGCTCCTTCTCCTCCTCCTCCTCGAGGCCTTCAATCGGCTCCGCCTCTCGGATGGTCACCTTGGGTGGAGGTAATGCCAGAAGTTTTGGAACCTATCCTATAGGCTGTGGCTCGGTCTCCTCAAAGATCACATCCCTACTGATAAGGATCTCTTTCTTTTTTGGGTCAAATAGGCGATAGGCCTTGGACTCTTCACTATACCCCACAAAGATACAGCTCCGGCTATGGGGATCGAGCTTTTTCCACTCATCTTTATGCACATGCACAAATGCTTTAGAACCAAAAACCCTTAAATGAGATATGGTGGGCTTCGTACCATAATAAGCTTCATATGGAGTATTGTCATCAACAACCTTCATCTTGGTTCTCTTGAGGATGTGAACGGTAGTGTTCACGGCCTCATCCTAGTAGGCTTTCCAAAGATTCCTCCCTTGTAACATGGTCAACCCTGTCTCTATGACGATTCTGTGCTACCTCTTAGCAACTCCATTCTGCTGAGATGTGCAAGCTATAGTGAGCTGTCTCTTAATCTCGTGCTTCTTGTAGAATCCATTGAACTCGGTAGAAGTGAATTCTTCCCCTCTGTTGGTGCGGAAGGCTTTGATTACCTCCCCACTCTCCTTCTCTACCTGGGCCTTCTAGTCTTTGAATTTCTCAAAATTTTGAGATTTCTTGGCTTAGCAGAATACCCACATCATGCGACTGAAATCATCCACTAATAAGAGAGAATACCACAAACCTATGAATGAATTTGTTGACATTGGGTAGCAGATTTCGGTGTGACCCAACTCGAGCAGCTTCTTGGCCCATGATCAGGCCTCCTATGGGAACTTGTCCTTGTGTTGCTTACCTTCCATGCAAGCCCTGCAAACACAGTCATTGCCTGTAATTGGTGGAAGTCCATCCACCATCTTTGTCTTTTGCATCTTGAAGAGAGTGCCATAGTTGACGTGACCGAACTACTCATACCATAATCTGGATCTACCATGGTCCTTGTGCACCAATAGAGTGTTGAGCCAATATAGCCCATGCTCCTCGACACCCTGAGCCACCACTTGACCGTTTGCCTTGGATGTGACAGTGACTTTGCCATTATCGAATAAGATCGACATATTGTGCTTGTCCATTTGATAGATAGACAACAGGTTCTTGCACAAATTTGGTACATTCAGTACACCAGAAATCAACTCCTCATTTCGTACAGTCGTGATGAATGGAATAGTACCAACACCCTTCACGAGGCATGACTGGTTATCCCCCATAGTGACCTTGGAATCGAGATGCATACCTTCCATGGTTTTGACTCCACTCCTCCTTGTTGGACATGTTCTTTGAAGCTCCACTGTCCACATACCAACCTTTCTCTCCTTCACTGACTGGATAAGCGAAGCAGTTTTCAATGATGATGAAGAGAGTGCCGGTCGTGATGTTTGCCGATTGGGTCTTTGGCTCCTCTTGGACTTGGACTCCTTCTTCTTGAGATCTGCCTTTTTCTTGTAGCACTCTTTAGTAGAATGGCCAAGCTTCTCACAGTAGAAGCACTTTATCTACCTCTTTTTCTCTACATCCTCAATCTTGCTTTTGTTCTTGGAGTCTTTGGACTTACCCTTGTTTGGCTTTGTCCCTTGCCATGAGAGCCTTCTCATCCGATTAAGTAAACAATTTTTTCGAAGGTGAGAGGCTTGGTCCTCTGTCCTGCAGTAACCAGTCACGAAACTCTTAAAACTTCGAGGTAGCTTGTGTAAAGTCAACAATGCCAGATGACTTGAATCTACCTTCTGACCAAGTGCCGCGAGCTGGTCCCTTACCACCTTGACTTTTGTCAAATGGTCATACACATTGTCTACCTCAGTCATGTCTAGATTGTATAGTTGATGTTGGAGCATCAGAATTCAAGATGTATTGTTAGTTCCATACAAATCCTTCAGGATAGACCACGACTCTACAGACATCTTGGCCATCTGGAGGTGCAGAAGAATAGTCTGTTGTGTCCTAATTATTAATGCTAGGGAGTGGGCATCTCTCTCTTCCTAGTTCTCAAGCTCTTCACCATCCATTGGAATGACCATCTTCCACTTGTTTTCCAGCAAGTCTTCCGGTTTTGCCTCTACCCCCGTTGTTAGCTTCCACAACTTTTGGGCCACTAGATGGCTCCAGATTTTCATCTTTCAGATTGGGTAGTTCAACCCGTCTAGCTTTCTCGACTCTCCAAAGTTCGGGATAGTGAATGAGAGGAATCTAGAGGAGGAGGAAGGAAGAGAAGGGGTTGAAGGGGCAACAATAGAATCTTTGTCCTCCATCCTTGCTATAATAAAGAGCAGTAAACTAAAATTGAATTTGCAACAAAGAACTTGACCATGCAACAAACCTGAGTGTCTATTGGAGTCGCCTACTTGCTGAGGTACTTCAATCTAGAGCTTTGAACCTAGCTCTAATACCATGTTTGGAAATAGAGGATAGAATCACTCACGCCTCACTCCCAATCATCTAGCTCATATAACAGTCAGAGAGACAGAGAAAGAGATAGCCAAAACTCAGAGATATTCTTCCACAATCATGGGTAGACAAAAGCTCAACGGGTGAGCATGTACAAATAGCTAAAGGATGCTATCAAATGCTGAGCCACTTCTCTCCCTCTATATGTTTGCCTACGCAAGGCTGTAAGTGTAGGTGATGAGAAATGAGGAGGGGAGAGGGGAATTTTTATAGGTCCTGCTTGGGGCTAGAGAAAATCGACCAGCAGGGGCTCAATCCCATGCTTGCAACACCGACTTGTAGGGTGCCTCCACCGACCTGGTTGGTAGGCTTGGGCCATCCTTATAAATGGGCCCATGTGCCCAGCACATGGGCTACTGATGCAGACCCTAGGCGCCGCCATTTCTAGCTCCATCTGCTATGTAAAAGGGTTGTGCCCCTCTCCTTTGCTATGTGGGTTTCCATCCTAGTAGGTCCTCTTGCTCCCCTACCCCCCTACAGTCCCCTGCCCCCTTGTCCCCTCAAAATGGGGGCTCACAGGTGGGGCAGTGACTTTTCCAACACTGCGCTCATACAGTCACCCATTGTACCGCTGTTGGCAACCTACACTTACTAGCCCCCTCCCTCTACGATCTCCCCCCCCACTCGAGGCATCCTGTCATCTGTGCCTACTCTACCTATAGCCTTGCAATTGCCACTGCTCCCACCACCCGCCGTGTGACCTCACATGCCCTCCCAGAGTTGTGATGCTCATGCATGATTGTTTCTAGCACCATACCAAAGTCGACTCTATCCTATTCAACATGGACTCATAGGTGCCTTTACCCTTCCTTACATACTTCACTATACATATGGCTCCCCCCCCCCCCTTCTTTTTTCCCCTCTCCCTTACCTAATCTTTATTACTAAACTAATTTTACAACCCTTCCTAGCTCTCTTATCATCAGACCCTAAATTTCCCCCCTTTTGTATTTGTCTCCCTTTATTATGCCTCTTTTAGACCCCTCACATCCCCCCCTTCCCCCCCCTTCTTTTTCTCTTTATTTCTTTATGTTAAATTCTTTCTTTAAAGTTCCCAAAATTCCTCTCTTTCTTTGAATTTCTTTTTTTTCTTCTTCTTCAAAATTTCTTTCTTGAAAATTCTTACTTTGTCTCTTGATACATATATTTCCCTTTTTTCATTCCTTTCTCCATCACTCCTCATTGCCCATTTTTAAATCTCTCACTTCCTTTTGTACTACACTATGCTTTACTATCTATTTGGCCCTTCTTCGCTTTTGATTAGCCGAGCTATCACCCTGAAGTCCTATCTATTACTAGCCTTAAAAAGAAATTTGACCATCTATTTAATCGATCCCTTTTCTAACCCTTATCTTTTACACCAAGTCACAAGTTATCCTACCACCCTATTATGCTTTTCTTGCTCCATCATTATCTGATCTCCCCACTACCGTGTTACTCCATCACACTTTTACTTCTCACTTACTAGCTACTTTCTCTTTTACTTCACACTTCTTCATTGTTGATGTTCCCTCCTTACCTTCTATCATCCCAAAACTTCCTCCACACTTCGTCCATAAACCCCTCCCCCTTCCCTCTCTTCTCACCCACACCTCCCCCCGTTCTACAAAGATCTAATACTTCTCCCCATAATCTCTACTTTTCAACCAAACACTCTTGTATTTACATTAAGCTTGATAAGTTTATGGAAAACTATTAATTTTTATTGTGACCTCGATAGCAAGGGAGGGGTGTTTATGACACTTGTCTTCCCAACTAATGTTAAAACGAGTTCTTACTGTTTTTCTTGTTGGATGGTGGTAGGTATGTAGACTCTTCTCTTCAATAAAAGTGATTCTTGCCATAACTTATCTAAGCAAATCTTGTTTGTATAGTCATGCATTCTATAGTTGAGAAAAGTTTGTTAAATTACACTCTTTTGTGTCCATTACCGAAATTGTTTTCATTTCACTATGAAATGAGGTTTTGTCGAGTCTTCACATACACAGTCATGTTTCCCCTGTAGCTCTGGAGGGTTGCACATAATACATTTAAGTCACTATGGCTCTTTTGCCTCTTGACTCGCTTTATTGCTGGCCCTAGCTTTACCGTACCTCCCAGTAAACCATTCGATTTTCACCACTTCAAAAACTTTTCATTCCCAAACAATTCTCAAATCAACCCACTTTCCCTTTTACTTCTTTCCCTGGAAATAATATTAGTAAAACTTCACTCTGAGTCCTTTTCTTTTAGTCTTGAAAATCCTCACTTCTCTCTCTCTCAAACCTTAATTTGGACTTTCAAATACTTCTATCCTTTTTGGATAGACAATAGGTCATCACACTAGGTGATGGCCTACTATCTTACCTAGTGTGGTGTATCCTAGTGGGGCAATGGTGGTATACACACACACACACACACACACACACACAATCGTCTCTTACCTTTGGTATTTATCTTTCTCCAATTCTCCCTTATTCCCCCCCTCGCTCCCCCCCCACCCCTAAACCTTATTTCCCTCATCTTTCCTACCTAAATTTCCCTTTTTCCCCTAATTACCCTTTTTTCCCCTAAATTTTCTATAGTTTTTCCTTATACCCCCCTTTTCTTCCTTTTTTTTCTAATATTTTTCCTTGTATCCCCCTATAACTTTCTCCAACTACCGTTGTTCCAAAAAGTTATTTCCTTGTATATTTCCCTCTACTTTTCTATATTCTTCTAAAGTTTTTAATCATTTATTCCCCATTTTTAACCTTGATTCTCCTTATTTTCCTCAATTTCCTTTAAAAATTACTTACTGATTTATTTTTTCTTTATTTTCCTATTTTTTCCCTTATTGTTTCCTATTTCCCTAAAATTTTAATTAAAAATTTCCTTTTTTCCTTCTTAGTTTTTTTAAAATATTACTTAATTTCTTCTTATTTTTGTTATTTTCTACTTTTTTCTTAAAATTAAAACTTATTCACACCTTTTTTATTTCAAAAAATCTTGGATTTATTTTCTTATATTTTTTCTTTTCTCTTAATTTTCCTAAGCTTCTTGCCTTCCTTTTTCCTTATTTTAATTTATCCCTTAATTGCTGGCTCGTCTTTCTATGTTTTGCATTGGTGACCTCGCATTTGCACCTCCTTAACTTATGTGTGGCATGCCTTTCCACTCTCTATTAAAAACTTTGCCTCTCTGGCTCCGTCGCCTGACCTCCTTGACTGTTCATTCACCCCCCTCTTCACCTCTTCTATTTAAACCCACCTCTTCTCTATAGTATCCTACCGACCTCCAAAGCCCTCTGCTCTCATACAATCACCTGTTGTACCACTTCTGGCAACCTACACCTGCTAGCCCCCTCCCTCTGTGATCTCTCCCCCCACTCGAGGCATCCCATCATATGCGCCTACTCTACCTATAGCCCCCACAAATGCCACTCCTCCCAATGCCCACTATGTGACCTCGCATGCCCTCCTAGAGTCCTTGCTCTCATGCATGCTCGTTTCTAGTGCCGTGCCAAAGTCGATTCTCTCTATCCTATTCAACATGGACTCACAGGTGCCTTTAATGCTCCTTACCTATGTAAAGTTAAAACATTTTCTTTCTGTTTTGCTTGTTGGATGGTGGCAGGTATGCCAACTCTCCTCTTCAATAAAAGTGATGCTTGCCACTACTTATCTAAGCAAAACTTGTTTATATAGTCATGCATTCTAAAGTTGAGAAAATTTTGTTAAATTATAGTAGTTCACTCAATTGTGTCCATTACCAAAATTGTTTTCATTTCACTATGAAATGGGGTTTTGTTGAGTCTTCACACACAAAATCATGTTTCCTTTGTAGCTCTAGATGGTTGCACATAGTGCATTTAAGTCATTATGGCTCTTTTGTCGCTTCTTTGCTCACTTGAGCACTACTCCTTCCCACCAAACCATTCAATTTTCACCACTTCAAAAACTCTTCTATCCCCCCCCCCCCACCCTACACACACACACACACAATCATATTTCCCCTTTTGCATTCACATAAATAATTTTTACCTCTTTAGAAAACCCCCCCTTTTTTATAGCTTTTCCCTGCTCTCTCTAACTGATGGTCTCTCTTACATCCCCTCTCTTTCTATCTAATCCTCTCCCCCTCTCCACCTAGTATTTTACCCCCTTATTCACTTTACTATGAAACATGGTTTTGTTGAGTCTTCCACACACACACACACACACACGCATGCACGCACGCATGCACACACACACACACACATTCATAATTAGAACATGTGTAATCTTACAAATATTTTTGTAATGAAACAAGCAAAATAAAAAAGGTAAGAAGCAAGTTTGTAACTGACTTTAATAAAATTATGGGTAAATGAGAAAAAAACAAAAACAAAAAATATTAGCAAGCAAAGCTACACTATATCATCATGTGAATAGTTTCAATCAATGATGGAAGTTGTAGGCTATGGCCCTACTTTTTTGAATCTTGATGCTTGTTGGCTTAGGATAGTAGCCTAGTAAACTTGATCAAGTCATTTGTTGTTATCTAAAGATTGATTTGTTTTTGGGCAAGAGAGTTAGGATTACAAGGCTAAGGTCAAATGGCCCTATATATCCTTATGGGAAAGGGGCCTACTGATGTGCCCATCAAAGTCTTTTGACCTGGCCAACCCAACTGAATTGGGCTGACCTGACCACAAGCTCTCAAACTAGCCCATAATTGGCACCTAAATTGGCTCCAAATTATGGTCACTAACTAGGATTATGCCAACCTAAACTAGGCTTTGTGACTTAGCCTCTAACCCTGGCAATATGCCCTGGCTAAACCCCTTCCTAACCTACAAAGACACACCTAGAAAGGATGAAAATGCTATAGCACACCCACATTAAAGCCTCGTCTCCCTAACTGATAGCCAGGAGAAGGCTAACTCTAATAGTAAGTTCATAGTTGAAATAGATCCAAGAGATTGGGTGTTTTGCAACATTTAGAGTATCCTCAAATTATGAGAGGGACAACTAGTTGGACCTAAATCTTGTTAACTGGATTGAGTAAGGATGTTGAATTCTTCATGATCAAGATCAATGGTGCTAAAATGGTTGGTGTTGCATGTATGGAACTTGTGTTTTGGGATGGCTTGCATGTTTGGAGCCAACAAACTTGAGCAACGGGGACTACAAAGTCATGGATAGACACCTTCAATTTGTTCTAGTGAGATCCTCCAAGGGAATGGATAGAACATGTGCTTTGACATGAGTCAATAGTGGACCGGTTGGGGGTGTAAAATATTAGGGTCACTCGCCACTTGTGAGGCCCATATGAGGACATGAGGAAGGATGATGTACAGTATAGGGTGGGATAAAGGGGGTTTGTTTAAGTCTCCCATGTGGGCAATAGATTGTCTTGTTCATGGACAGTACATAGATCTCCTTGTTAGATTAGATGTAGGGTAGCCTATGGGGCCATCAATGTCAACATTCAAGGCTTACGTAAGATCACTATCTAGGCAAAGGTTAGGATCTTACCCAATCAAGATCCCATGGAAAGTGTCAAAGTGTTGGGATAGGTCAACAATGGGACAAGTAGTAAAAAGTAGGTACAACAAGAACAATAGTTAAGAAAGGTATTATAGTAGCAGGTACAAAAGGTATGGAATGCTTGCAAAACAACTCAATATATAGATAAAATGCCTACAGTGTGTCTCTAGCTCTCCTTTAGATGTCGATGCCTTTGAGAAGTTCATTGTGAGCAACAACTATGAGAAAAGCTCCATAGAACTATTCACACCAAGCAAGTCCATCAACCAACCAAAAAATCTAATTTTTGCAACCGAAAAAAAGATCTCATCAAATTACACATCCTTCTCTTGCTTAAACCCTATAGCAACCAAACGGGCCTTATACTTAGGCACATCATCACCTGTGACCTTCATCTTGTAGACCCATTTACATGACAATGCTTTCTTTTCATGTGGCAAAGAAACCAAGTCCCAAGTCTTATTCTTCATGAGTGAACTCATCTTTGATTGCATAGCATACTCCCACTTGCACTGCTGCCCTTGGAATAAATCTATCCGTCATTCTAGTTTATCTTCTTAGGGGAATTTCAGCTTGCTGCCCTGCCTGCATATCAGCCACATTTGGCTCATCATTTTCACTAGTAGATGATCCATCATCTTCCCTTGATTGTGTACCTATGGGAGTACTTGATGGCACCATTTCTTGCACATTCAATGCATGGATAGCTTGCTGTCTATCAACATATGTAGGTGGATTCACATCCTAGAAAGTAATCCTTCTCATTTTCACATCCCTCATGGGTGTCTTATGCATCTTCTTCTCATTAAAGACCACATTATGGCTTTGAATGATCTTCTTTGTTAATGGATCCTAGAGACAATAGCCCATCTCTCCACTTTCACCATAACCTAGAAAGATGCATTTCCTTGACTTAGGATCTAGCTTGTTCCAAAGCTCTTTTGGCACATGTGCATATGTCTCACACCCAAATATATGCAAATGAGAGTAAGAGGGCTTCTTGCCACTCCATGTGTCTTCAAGAATACCACCATCCAAACTCTTACTAGGTGATCACATGCATTGCAATCTTCATTACCTCAGCCCAAAAACCACAAGAAAGACTTGCATTGGAATGCATACATTGCAACCTTTCTTGAATGGTGTGGTTCATCTATTCTGCAACTAGATTTTGCTTTGGAATAGAAGGGGACGTGAGCTCCCTCTTGATCCCATGTGTATCAAAGAAATGTTGAAAGTCATGAGAGAGATACACTCCACCATTGCCAGTCTATAGGCATTTAAGCCTTCTACCTGACTAATTTTCAACCAAAGCCAACCATTTCTAAAATACCTATAACACATCGCTCTTTTGAGCTATAGCATAATCCCACACTTTCCTAGTTACATCATCAATGAATATCACATATATTCATCAGCCCCACCTAATGACCGTGTAGGCATGGGACGACATATGTCTAAATGCACCTTCAAGCTCTTTCTTTCCCCTTTTTTTATGGGCTGATCTACTTCCCATAGAGACAATGCTCACAAAATTCAAAGTCATAAAAACTCAAATGCGGTACATAACCCAAATGGAATAAGAGTTTCATTCCATTCTGGCTTATGAGACCAAACTGGCAATGCCAAAGTACTTGGCTACTCGATTATTGCAACAACATGATCAGACACCCCTGATACATGTAAGGGATACAATGTCCCACACTTGGCACCTCCCAAAACTATGGAGCCCTTCTGTAACTGACCCGCTGAAATGAGAATGTCATTGTCGTCACTATCATCAGTGACTGCATTGATCTCCTCGATCTTCACTTTTCCTTTCTCCTCCTTTGACGCTCTTTCTTCTTATTTGCACCCCAATTTTATTCTTTTTCTTATCCTTTTCTTTTTCTCTCTTTTCAGCTTGTAGCAATTCTTTTTCATGTGGCCCTTCTTGCCACAATAGTAACACTCAATGTCTTGTGCCCTGTATTTGCTATGAGACTTCCCCCTGAACTGTGATCTGCCTCTTTGCACATTTAAGGTTTCATCCTACTTGTTGCCATCCATAGACTTCCATCTAATCTCCTCAACCAGAAAGCTACCCACAATATCATCAAACTTCAATATTCCACCAAGTGCATAGTTATTGTCAGTTGTACAAAAGGTAGCCAATGAGGATGGCAATGAACACAAGAGAGATATTACTTTAGTATCCACATCAAAATTCAGCCTGTGAGCCTAAAGCTAGTTGAAAATAATATTAAATTCATTCAAGTGAGAAGCAATGGAGACCCCTTCCTTCATTTGCAGCTCAAACAACCTCTTCATGAGGTAAACTTTATTAGAGGCAGTTTCCTTCTCATAAGTGGCACATAAGTTCTTCCACAAATCCTTTGTAGTCTGCTCATTTACTACTGTGAAATAAACTAACTTTGCAAGATGAAGTCCAACAATAGACTTTGCTAATGCATACAACTCATTCCAATGATCCTCATACATAGCTGTAGGCTTAGCTACAATCCCTTCCAAGGACTTTATATGCTTCTTTTGAATAAGCGCATCCCTTATTTGTTCTTTCCACAGAGAAAAGTTTGTCTCATCAGACTTTTTAATGCTGAAAATTTCCTTTTTAGACATGGAAGAGGACACCATGATGCAAATAAAGCAAAATCTCAAATGCTAGTGCCTAAAAGAAACAATCACACCAAATATCAAGTGCACTCAGATGTGTATGTCAAAATAGAAGGTAATATCACCAAACCTCAAAGGCTCAAAGCATCAAAATGCATCTGATCTAAGAGAGCATAGCACTATCAGTGCATCCATTGCAATGTGTGAAAGCTATCCCTCAGCGTAAAATAGCATCTATGTGCTAAACATCTATCAAATCCAATGCAACCTAATGCAAATCACAAATGAGCACACATGGCTCATACTACAACTAGAGTGATCTGCATAAGGTATATCCAAGAAATCATGGCCTCATGGCAATGACTACTACAGATCCCTCAAATATTGGATCAAGAAAATTCTTTAAGATTTTTTTCAATGTATTATATTCTTTAGGCATACTCTTGAGAACAATTTCAAGTGCATCCTTTTTCTCCTAAGATCTTCAAGATTTTGGTCAATGTATTATATTCTTTAGGCATACTCTTGAGAAGAATTGTAGGTGCATCCTTTTTTTGCTACCTTTGCAACTACCCATTCTAGTTGAGTAATGATGCTCTTCATTTTGCTCACAATTGTGTCGACGACTCATTAAAGTTTTTTAGCCCATGAAGCTTAATTTTTATATGCATGCTTTGATTCTTTTCATTAGATCCAAACACAACACAGTGCTCAATTCATCCTATATATCTTTAGCATGTTCCTTGGAGTCTATATGATGGATTACATTGGTATCCAAGTGTGGCCCAATGAGTGATAATGCTTGTTCATCTTGCTCTTCCTAATTTTCACTCTAGTGCATTACATATGTTTTCCTTAACAATGTTCTATAGACTTTTGTGCATTAAGAGATACTTCATTTGTGTAGCCCCCCAAATGTGGAACTCTTCACTCAACTAAACTTTTAAATAGAGGAGGTGCCTAACATCATTTTCAAAGGTGTTAAAACTAGTTGAGTTACTTCAACATTGGTAGTGTTTTATTGCATACACTAATGAAAATGTGATGATTGCATAGAGATTAAAAAAAGATCACTTTTCCTTTTTGGACCAACTAAAAATATCTCAAGGATCACAAGTTATGGCTTATCAAACTTTGATTAAGGAGAGGGGCTAAAGGATGATGTGTCAATTAGGTGCACATGCAAAGTGGGTGCCTATGAAGAGGTATGTATATAAAGCATAGTGACCATGTGGGCTGTGGATGCACGTGCACATAGAATGAAAAAGTGTGCTTAGATGGGGGGGTGCATATGCTAACAATGGGGCACTATGCAGTGTGGACTTACCAAAAAGTATTATAATGATGTAGTAGTTGCCACATGGCTTTATTGAGCTACCACCTTACCTTGCTAGATGTACTACTATCCTATCTTGATTGCCATGTGGCATTTTCTACCACATAGCATTATCTTATCTTGTGAAAGTTGTGAAATGAGGTTGAGGACTTGTATCATGCCACGTCTAACTTGAATTTTTTCTATTGTTGAGTGTTGCTTGGTCTGCTTGGTTGTAGGTTGATTGCTGGATAGTTGTTGTGTGCTTGTGTGGGACCGGTGTTGCATTGTATGTTGTGCTTTTATGTTAATTATGTTTTTGCTTCATGGTTTTTCTTGTGTTGGTTGAGCCTTTGTTTGTGTTGCTAGTAATCATCACTATAAGCTTTAAAACTTTCACTCACCCTTTCTAATAGCTATTAGTTCTCAATAAATATGAGTGTGGAATATTTTGTACAAAGAAAGAGAAGAAACACTGACTCTCACTCACAACAAAATCTCATAAATAACTTCAAAAGAAATCTCACTCACCCAAACTCCCTAAAACTTTCACAAATCACTCACGCTCTCTCACACTCAAAAGAAGCTCACTCAAACTCTCTGCAAGGATGATGCCTCAGTAAAATTCATAAACCTTTTGTAATACCATTTAAATGCTAGAAAGGTCAATGACTCACCTATGAGCCCCATATGAGGAGGAAATAAGGTAAACTGAACCAAGATAGGTGCAAAATAGATGAGGATACTAGTTCATCTTAAAGGCTATATGCTAGGTGGTGAAGAGGTTGTAGATAGTGGTGGTTGTACGTGGTAGTGCTTGAGGACAATAGTAGCAAGGTATGCTTCTAGTTATAGGCCTAGAGAAGCATCGTAGTAGTAAGTCATCAGACAAGTCGATAATAGCAAGTTGACAAACTTTTGCTCCTAGGTTTGGGAATATATAGGCTTTTATTAGCCTTGACTTGTTGGTGATAATCATGGCGAGGTCAACCTAGTTACAATAGGCTACTACCTATATAAGGAGGGGATGGAGATTGTATTTCTCAACCTATTGAAGATCTTCCTAAAAAGCACACAAGAGAAAAAGTAGTGTGTCTTCATTGGCTACCATACTTTAGCCTTGTAAAGTCAAATTAGGCTATCCTTTTGCCCAAAAATTTGCTAGATGACTATTTAGCTCACTCTTGAGCATTTCTTTCACTCTTGTGGCTACCATAAACTGAGTATTTTTTGAAGTACCAGGATACCCTATCTCTTGTTCTATAGTTTGTGGGTTTAGATTCTTTGTGCATCTTGAAGTATTTGGAAAGAGTTTCCTAGATCTATCCACTGTGAAGAGGTCAAGTTTTTAGACCTTTATTTCTAACATGGCATCAGAGCCATCAGCAAGACTCTTGTATTAATTTTGAAGGAAGGAGTCTCTCATAAGTTTGAAGGTGACCTTTGTTGAAGAAAGTGCACGTGTTTTTTCATCCAGACCTAGAGCCACCTTATGGCTAGGAAGCTCTGGAAGGTGACAAGAAGAATAAAACACAAGCTTAAGGACATCTTTAGGGAAGGTGATAGTGGTTGAGATCCTGATATAGTAGGGGAGTGAGAGGAAAAAGATGTGGAAACCCTATCAATGATCATAAGGAATAAAATAGATGCCATCATTCCACACATCTATAGCATGGATACGTCTGACAAGATGTGTGACCATTCTAAAATAGTAGTATGGGATGAATAATGTGTCTAGGATCCTATTCCTCCAAAATTAATTGTTCACAATGAAAATGGAGGAAGGGGATGAAGTACATGGCATCTCACAAAGGAAAACGTGGTGAAGGATCAACCCGTGATAGTTGACAAAAAATTGTGCCCAAGCTAGCTTGCGATGCTTCCAAGAGTTTCAAAGGCTTCATTACTACCATGAATGGTAGAAGATAGGACCAAACATCTTACATTTAAAGATCTTGTCCCCTTGTAGGAAGAATCTCAAGAGAGACTTTATGAGAGCAAAAGGAAAAGACAAGGGCAACTCTAGCAAGGGAAAAGTCTAAAGAAGAGTACAAGGGAAAAAGATTGGATGATGCGGGCAAGAAGAAGAAGAATAAGAAAAAAAAGTTGTTTCTATTGTACTTTGCGTATCTGATCTTTGCAAAAAATTTCTTTCTATACGTCAGATGACTAGGAATGGGATGAAGGTAGAGTTTGATGAGTTGGATATCTTGGTAAGATAAAAGGAGACCATGTACATCCTGTATCAAGGAGTTAAAGAAGATGGTTTGTATGAGATCAATATAGTTCATGGTAGCATAGAGAACTCCAAGATGTGGCATGAGAACTTTTGTCATGCCAACTATGATACCTTGTGAGAAATACAAAAGGAAGGTATGATGGATGGACTTCCACCAACAATGACATGGAAAGAGTCTATGAGGCTTGCATGGAGGACAAGCAACAATAGGAACCATTCCAAAAGGAGTCCACATTAGGGGGGATAATGCTCCACTAGAGTTAGTTCTTTCCAACATTTGGAGACCAATGTCTACATAATCATTCATAGGAATATGTTCGCTAGAAAGTCACAAGCCTTTGAAAAGTTCAAGTAATGGAGAGCCAAGGAGAGAGAGAATAAGGAAGAAATGTAAAAATATTCTACATCAATAAGGGGGAGAGTTAAGTTTGGAAGTTTTTGATGCATTCTATAAGAAGAATACAATCAAGAGATAGCTTACTACAACTCACAAATCCCTACAAAAAGGGTTTGCACAGAGAAAGAACCATGTGATAGTGCAAATGGGGTTAGCAATATGAGGAGGAAAAACATTTTGAAGGCCTACTAGGGTGAAAGCTCTCAAGAAGCTGTCCACATCCTAAATAAGTGGTAATTTTAGATATGACTCCACAAGAAGACTATTACATACAAAGCCTATCATTTCATGTTTGAAAGTTTTCAATTCTAAATCGTATGTTCATGTGCATAAAGATGAGAGGAATAACCTAGATTTTTAGGATCTACAATTTCGTATTCATTGGGTATAATGAGGAGTCAATAGCTTATCAACTATTTGATCCAGACAAGAAGTATATCCTCATAAGCTAGGATGTTACCTTGGAGGAGATAGAGCTAGAATTAGAGGTGGAAACACATGAACCTCCATTGGTACCCCCATCCAAACCCAAAGTGGCTATAAAGTAGGAACATAAGGAGTTAGATTCTAAGCTAGAGGCACTTGAACCACCAAATAAGATCTTACCAAATGAGAGGAACCTTCCACAATGGTACTCAAAGAATTTGTAGGACTCTTGTGTGATGGACATTCTAAAGTCAAGTGTGTGTGTGAGAATATTTCAAAGAATGCTTGAAGCATACCACCATTATGCATACATGGATAAAATTGTAGATACAAGGTCTATTGAAGAAGCAAAAGGTGTATCATAATCACAGGATGCCATGGAGGTAGATATGTGAAGAATCACACTTGAGCCTTAGTGGGATAGACCTCTCAATTTGCACCAAGTGGGGGTACAAAGGCAAAGTAAGTTTGATGATAGTTTGGACAAGTACAAAGCCAATTCATAATAGAAGAATTGGTTAGGAGACATTGGGATCATAGTCTTTAATTTCATTAACACTAGTCAATAGGATACTAGACACAATCACGTGAATAGTCGACCAATTTGAGGCATCATAGGAGCAACATCTCAATGCCAAGTGACATCACATCATCCATAGTAAGCATGCTAATGATACATCTCTGACATGTTCCAAAGGTTTCAAGGCTCCCAATGGGACCCCATTCATACCAATGTGGAGCTCTTATTACTCATTCTTGGGTCCGCACTATCAATTCATCTATAGATGTATTTAAAGGTATGATAGACACATGGGGGTTGGGTGTATTCTCATGATGGATTTTGGTTTTTAGTCTCATAAGCTTTAACTGCCTTCCATAGACTAAATCTTTATTTCTCTATCCATGATTGTAGTACCAATGAACCATCTTTGGCCTCTAAGAATAATGCATAGGGAAGACTATTTAAAATTTATTCTTTAGTTTTTCTAATGAAAAGACTTGTATTAAAAATGAAAAAATCCCTGATAACAATTATCATGGAAAAATTACATCAGCATGAAAAATAAAATATCCAAGTGGGTCAATAACCTAATCATAAAAAAGAGCTAGTAAAGCCATGATGGACTCTAAGAGAGAAGGGAAGCCACTCTAGCCCCTAAGGAACATAGTCCAGTAAAGCCATGATGGACTCTGAGAGAAAAGGGAAGCCACTCCAGTTCCTGAGGAACATAGTCCTCCTAGCAAAATTCCTTAGGAAAGTCATGCATGCTCAACCAAATGGCCACCAGAGTATGTATAATGTCTGTCCAAATATTGACCAAAGTGTGACAAGAGTGGACTTGGGAGCCATCAAGCACCTCTGTGCACTAGATTTTCACTTATGCCACTCTAAAATACTCACTAAGGTCTTCTAAAAGATATACACCGAGGCATGTGTAGGTTTGTAAGGAAAAGGGGGGACATATGTAGAGATCATGAATCAACTAAATTTCATCAAACCAAAAAGCCCAAAAGGAGCCATACATCTCCTAAAGATTTGAGGCCTTAAAAGAGAGAGCCAAGCCACTAAGAACTATGTCATGAAGAAGGGGGGAAACGAAAGTAATCAATTCTAGTAATCCGCTTCCAAAAATCACCTTTGCAAGTGTGCAATCCCATAAACAATGTTGAATGGATGCCTCAATAGAAAGCAAGTGAGGCCAAATAGAGGTTGATCCAAACTTGGACCTCCATAGGTTCATTGCAATCCCTCCATGAATAGAAAGCCAAAAGAAACTTGTGATTTTTCTATTCCTGATGTTCTTCAAGATACTTCTCCAAAAAGGATTTTGCAAGACTATAGAAATCTAAAAAATTCTCCCAATGAGGAGCTCTAGTGGGCTACCAACAGTTAAGGTGAACTAGAATCTCCAAGATTTCTAGACATGTAGCAGAAGAATGGGTGGCTCTTCTCATGGTTCCTTGCATCGATCCACTCCCACTCTCATGGGTTGCACTTCAAATACTTTACGTGACAGCTCCATAAAGACAAATCCTCTATGAACCCAAGGGCATGTGATATGGGCTTGAGTCTACATATCAACTTCAAGAAACACTACTCTACATGAACCCAAAATTATGGCAGGCTCAAAAACCACATCTGTGTAAATATTAGTTGGGGCTGAAACATGGGGTGTACAAATAGGAAGAGGAGAGATATTGATCCAAAGTTCTCAAGATTCATTTCCCTCAACAACGGCAAAGGCCAAGCTAGGCCCCTCAGAGATGCTCTCAATTACATCATTGAAGATGAGAAAGTAGAGAATATCTTTCTTGAATGCCTCTAGTGGTTGCACGATCCTAGAATCCTTTTGTCCACAGATCTCTGCTTGAGGACTTGCTTCATAGCTAGGTCAAAAATAATAGAGGGAGGCATGGGAGAAAATGCATGAGTACCATTGAATTCTATGCATTTGTGTATCAAAAATCTATAAGTCAAACTTTTACTTGAGAAAGGGACAACTCCTCCCAAAAATACATGGGCTTTTATGTTGTTGGAAAGAATGAGACTTGATTTGTGAATGTTGTTATTAGACGGTGTGTTTCTTTCTATAGTCCATCTGTAGTTCTTGGATGAGGCCGAGGATGAAAAAATTGTTGCTAGGTCTGTGAACATTTCCAAACGTAAAAACCCTTTAAAGGATTGCATCTTGAGACTATGCAATAGCTGTCAATAGCAAGAATTACACTCCACCTACCAAATACATGTTGGGGTGCTAGACAAAGATACTCAAGTTCTTCTTGAAAGTCAGACTTTGTACAGCCATCTAACTTAGATAGAGCTCTCTCAAATGAGGGTCAGTGATTTATGTACAATTTGGATGCATATATGGAAGGCATTTTGTCATTGAAAAAGAGAGGATTCTACCCATCTTAAAGCCAAAAGAAAGGAACCAAAAATGGTTTGCTGAAGAGAAATATTTATCACTGTGATGATATCACTACCATCACAATGATATCATCCATGCTACCCCTCTCAGCTGCCATTCTGGTCATTAGTAAATCGTTAACACATCTAAATAATGGTCAAGGCCACTCTGCTTGGCCTCCAGAGCATGCTTGGATGTATGGTTGAGGAGAATAGAGAAATATAAGGGGGATAAAATGTGTGCATGCAAAAAATCTTGAGCCGAGGGAGTAGAGTGTGTTCCATTGTGCATGAATGTTCCTACAAATTAGTGTAGGGAGTGCCCTCTATGTTGGTGATGAAGGTTGCAGATAGTGAGAGAAAAAGACAAAACCAAGAGGCTTGATAGAAATCCATGCAAGAATAAGAAATGATACAAGAGATACACAACAACCACATGAAGGGGGCCATAGATTAAGTCGTTCTACACATGTAGTAAAGACACCATTGGCAAGGTAGGGGTGAAGAAAGGTCCAATGTAGGCTACTCAATTTGATTGGAGACTAAGGAACAAGTTAGGATCATTGAAAGCATAGGGGGGAGAAAGGTGTAGGGGTGGAGAAAGGTTGAATGAATGTGGATTTGGTTGGGAACTAAGGATCAACTTACTGGAAGGGTCAGCTCCAATTGGAGAATGGGAGGAAATTCGATACCATGCGGAGAATAGAAGAAGAAAAGGGAGAAAATGCATGCATGTAGAGAGAAAATAAATAGATGAGAAGATACAAGATAGGCAAGTAGAAAATCTTGTCTATTATAAGAAATTAATGTCTCCATAATGTGATCGATACATAGCGAATGCTTTGCATGAGAGACTAGAAAGACACATCACTTAGGTGAGACCTGTGATGTGTGCTACAATGTTTACTCTGTGTGTGTTTGTGTTTGTAGTATTTTTTTAAAATTTTGCACAGAAAAAAGGTAGCTGTATATTATTTACATGTCAGCTTTTTACATCCTTGGAATCTTAAGAGATTCTCAATAAAAGTCCTTCACAAATAAAGTATATTCTAAACAAAAATAGATTTTATCATCTAACTTTCACTCCTCTTCATCTTTGACTTGTTGGGAATTAGGGGTCTTCATCTTATCATCTTCGACATCACGGGTAACTACTCTTTTTTTTGGATTACAACCACAGGGGGAAGATTTGGTGGAGGCTTTAGTGGTAGCAGCATTTCCCTTTGCAACATCAATAGGATGTCGACTAACATCAGAAGGAGAAAAGGGTTCCCTGAACTCATGTCCTCTGACAACAATAGTGGGGGATCTTGCTGGGGGTCTTCTCAGGAAGGGAACTCTAAAAAAATGAGTAGCAGAAGGGTTATTGTCAAAACTCTCATTTCTTTGCCCAACCTAGCTAGCATCAAGGGGATGATAAGGTCTCTTTGGTTAAGATACCTCTGTATATGACTCAACAAGACTGTTCAAGGTAATTTGCATGATGTCATCATGCAAATTATCTTGATATGGTCTCTTTGGTTAAGATACCTTTGTATATGACTCAACAATGTCATCATTATTAACTTCTTTCTAATTGAAATGATAGTCTTTTGATTCCCTAATGTTTAAAACATGGTCAATATTGAGGCTTGGTGCATTGATGATTAAAAATATGTTTCTAATGTAGAATCTTATGATGTTCTATGTCTCGACCCTATGCAAGTATGGAATCACAATGCTCTTTACTAATAAATTGAGCATTGTGAGTGCCTTTTTGCATCTCTTGCTCTAAGCATTCTTCAATCACCTTTTTTTATGGTGTATTTTTGCCACTAGCCGTATGAAGGGCACTCTTTCTACATTATACCCTATGTCTGTGTCTTTAAGTAGCTCAATTGCTATTCAATATCAGACAAATAACGACAATCATCTTGAATGTTAAAAATTCCAAATTGCTCTTGAATGATCCCTAAGAAACACCTCTACAACATCCCCAAAATGGTATTTTACTATGATGAAAACAAGGTTCAAATACACCCATGAAAAAAAATTCAATTAAGAAATAGATGAGAGGCTCAAATGAATAAATTTGAGGGAGGGAGGAAACCTTTGATTTTCCAAATTGCTTCCTCAATATATTAAGATGCACGTAAGTCAGCAGATTAAATCTACAAAAACGTAACCAAGATCTATACAGTTTAGTTATGGTCAAGTTATCATATCCTACTAACATTCGATTGTCAATATTAACCAAATGTCAAGTTAACGATGACATTATAAATTATATTTAACAAAGGAATATTTTGGTGTCAATGCCGATGTTGCATCATATGTGTGACTATGACACAATGACATGTCAATTCCATGCCTTAACTAATGTTGCAATCAGCACATGCCACTCGCTTGACACTTTAGGCATGATGTGGTGTCAAATTAGAGTGAACATTCCAAACCACTTATGTGGTAGGACCAAATGACATACCACTTGGACCTTGTGGTTCTTCAATCATGTGAAATTAATGGACTATTACAAACATACCCAACATGTCAACCAGGATCACAAGGTCATAGAGCTAATGACACTTAAGCAAGCCACTTGAGATCAATGAGGAGATCTACAAAGCACGTCGAAACGATGCAATCTTCGACTTAGTCTCATGGCGATTAATTCTTGCATGCTAATGTAGGCAGTCCTCTCACAATAATGGGCCTCAAGTCCTTCAAACCAAATGCCCAAAAGAGTTCCGAGGCCAATGAGTGGCTTCCTATGCCATGGATTGCACACAGCCTATGAATGGCTTGATGAAAAGCTTGTTGTCTCCTTTGTTGCCAAACAATCCTATCCATAGCTTCAAACGTTGAGTAGGTATTCTTGAAGAAAGGCCGACCATCATTGCTAGGCTTTAAGAGAACAAAGAAGAGAGATCATGACAGAGTAAACAACAAAGGGAGGGAAAGAGGATCCAAGGGATTGGGGTTGCCAAACCATAACAATCTAACTTGTGCAAATCCATAATTCCCATGTCACCTCGACAATCAACATTAGAATATTCTATGCATATGCTCATTCCAATGTTGTTGTTATCTACCCTATACAAATTGTCCTGGACCGAATCATCCATATTCTCATGAATGCTTGAGTTGTAGGGGCTCAAGCACAAAATTTTCATAATTGCCCCAAGCCAGCATATTGATAAAAAGATACATTCTCAAATTTCTCTTGCACTGACTATAGCAATCATGGCATCTTTGTCCCTAATCTAGAAGGTTGCCCCCAACTCGTTCCTCTGAAGCCCATCTCCTAAAGCTACCATCATATAATTATTATTGAGCAATGTATTTTCTAGCCTTCATACGTCTCTTTCATCCATACTCAGCTCAACATTATGGTTGAGCTGTGATTTCTCAGATTCATTCCGTCTCCAGCCATACTTAGTTGACACAAAGACCCAAATTTAAATGACTCGTGCAGTTCATAATGGTGGCCTTAATGTATTTTCTCACCTTCATACGTCTCTTTCATCCATACTCAGTTGAAGATTATGGTTGAGCTGTGTTTTCTCAGCTTCATTCCATCTCTTCAGCCACTTAGTTGACTGACTGGTGTAGTTCATGATGGTGGCCTTATGCCGCCGATCACTCTATAACAAGAGGCTAGTCGACCGCTAAAGAAATTCCAGCACTGTTATGATCCAAAATCTACTATGTTCGTTGCCTTTTATGTTTAATTGAATAAATTTTATGGGGTAAAAACTTTAAAACCATTGCTTTCTCACTTATCCGATTTACACAGGCACCCACTGTGTTTCATCCTTCATTTTCTGGGAAACTCCCAGTAGCACTAAGCTGCAACTCTCTCTCTATTCCGGGCTCTTTCAGACACTAATCCACCATGCAAGAGGTGCTCTAGAATGTCTCTAACATTCTATTTCTATGAAAAATTTCCTCTGTTGGTCCTTTTTGTTGTATTCATATTAAATGCATCAGCAGTAGAATTGGAATAACCAGAAGGAAATAAACTTACATCTGGAAACTTTATTCGATCAGTAAAAATCCCACCTTATTGGTAAGATCATTTTTGTTTTTCTCAATTCCACAAGACCATTCAAGATGAAAACAACCACATTGCATCAAGTTCAATAAAGTATGTACACAGACCAACAGTCTTGTCTTACTATTTTGGTTGGTCTAAAATCCATATGTCTGTAACACACAAGAGAATTGGATTCCTTCATAAATATAGGTGGTATTGCAGCCATGAAAAGCGATACCTACCATCACCACTCTAAAGAATTACCTCCTTTCAATCAAGGATAACCTTCAATCTGGATATTTAATATTGCAATCATCTAGCACATGATGGCTGGCATCATCATTCTGAACAAGTTCTGGAATATCATTCAAAATCCGCCTTACAGTGCCACAAGACATCTTTCCACTTAGTTTCAATGGATGGGAAGCCTGCAATGTTTTCGGGATGGTTTCTTCAACGTCAGATTCAAAGTTACTCGATTTTCCTTCGTAACTTTGGACTCTATTCTGCAGCCTTGTTGATTCCCAAACAGCAAAGTCGTGTCCTGATGTTGCTAACTTCCATTTTGAGGAGTCAGGAAGCAGAGGTCCCATTTCAAGTCTGACCACAAGAAACAACTTGGTCACTTCCTGACTGCTTTTCAATAGCATCAAAGCTCATGCAATTTTAAAAATTTTCAAACAAACTGTGATCATTGCTTCCATCATTTTGAAATCTCTCTCTCTCTCTCTCTCTCTCTCTCTCTCTGTGTCTAGCATGGGTGATGATGCTCATTTCATCGTGCTCATTTCATCGGTAATGATGCTCGTTTCAGTAGCTCCACCCTTTCATGTAGTCATCGGTCTTCCAAAGGACTTTAATAATCTCTCTCTCTCTCTCTCTCTCTCTCTCTCTCTACGGAGTTCTCTAGGCAAGAGAAGATCCTTCTATTAGGTGACTTCAACGCACGAACATGGAGCAAACAAGCTAACTTGCTTGACTTTGGAGTCGACCCTCTTATAGTGCCGGAGATTGACCCATTAGCAGAGCTCAATAGAGTGAGACACTCAGAGGATGCACAGGTCATAGGATATGAATGACACCTACTGGAGATGGGAGCAGCGCATGACCTGATCATATATAACGGCCTTCTCACATGGCCTCATTTGGAGGACTTGCATGCTTCCCACATGGAGGGGGGACGAGCACAGTAGACAATCTGATGGGCTCCCCAGCCTTTGTGACACGGGTACATGACCCCACATTCCCTCCTCCCCCACTTGGTGAGGACCACCCCTACTGGCATTTAGCATATCGACCACGCTAGTAGCAGGACCGGACCAGCCAGCTCCCGCCCATATTCAGATACATTGACCATGCTCTGGATGTAGTGTATATGGGCAACTTGTCACACCGACCCACTTGGGAGAGGAGATGACGCAGACCTTTCACATTGACGCAGACACTTTGGTTTTGGTCCACCACGTCCTTCACATGATTCACTCTCCAGCCCGCCCTCCATCTAGGAAGATGCCCCAGAATCCATGGTTGGATGACGAGTGTCGAGAGATGAGATCTCACTTTGCATGAGAGCAATCTTTGGGACATTGACGAGGCCAGAGGCACAACGGATCTACTGGCGCTTGACACAACGTAAGAGTAGGCTTTCCTATCACATAGGATGGGCAAGGTGATCCGATCTTTTTAAGGAGGTGACTCACCTTTCCTAGGGGGCTTTTTTCTAAAGGGAAGTCACCTATCCTCATCACAAAAATCCTGATGTTTGGCACACTTATGCAACATCTTAGACACCACCGGACATGTCTTCCCTCCCCAAACACAACACATGCAAGTTGTTCACGGCACAGAATGCGTGAGCCGCTTTATGCCAACTCCACAAGGGGTCCTAGCCCCGATCATAGCACAGATGTTCAATAACGATGTGTGCCAGGTTTCCCCCCTACTTGGAGTACCACCATTATTGTGCTGATACACAAAATAGGAGACCCTATGGACACTGGGAACTACCACACATTCATGATTGGTCATACACTAGCCAAGATATATGGGTCAATACTAGAGAGAGAGAGATCAGCTCCTACACGGAAGCACATGGGAGGAGGGCACTGGGACAGGGTGGGTTTCAGAGACAGTACTCCACCCTGGATCACATCTTCACCTTGCAACCAGTCACATCGAGGAGACGAGGCCGAGATCCCAAAAAGTCTATGCATGTTTTGTAGACTTTCGAAACAATCCTAGGATTTCGCATGATCAGATGACTTCAAGAGATGCATATCCCAAGAGACACTATATGGGGAGTGATGAGTTTATATGAGTCAGTCAAACGGAGAGTACACGCTCCTGGGGCCCTGTTAGACTGGATCGAGAGCACAATAGGGGGGTGAAGTAGGGATGCCCTATCTCACTGACATTATTTGGGCTTTACAGTGATGAGATCACGACCTTCATTGATCATCTGGGGGGCTGTTCTCTGATCTAATGATCCAGATATTACTGTATGTAGATGACATAGTCCTCCTATCTTCCTCAACAGCGGCCTACAACAGCACCTAGAGGTGTTTTGCAGAGAAAGAGAGGCCTGACAGTGGCACTTTGCTAGGGGTTGCCCAAGGATGAAGAAACAACCCAAGTGTCACCCGGCTTCACACCGTATCCCACTTGCTTGGTAATTTTTGTTTTAGATATATATTTGATATGTTTTGCAAAAGAATAAAAATGTTTTTCCTACTGTTCAATTAGGTACATGGGGGCAAGGTCTAGCATTTGAAGGTGGACCCCCTTTGTTGGGGTTATGGGCATTAGTGTACCACAGAGTTATGACCTCCTTCAGGAGGGACATAGGAAATCACACTCCACCTGAGTACCCAATTTATGGGACCAATTAAATGCACAGCGTATACCGACCTAGCAACCATTTAGGAGAATGTCTCCAAGCTTTGGATGGGGGCCTGGAAGCGTGCCAAGAGACATGGAGATACAAGATAAGACGACAAACTAATGAGCTCAGTTATAGCTCAATTGTGACTTTAGAGTACGTCATTAGATAGTACAAGCTATTAGGTACCCGACAGTGAAATCAGAATTGAATTTTGACCACTTTGTATTTTAGGCTTTTTTGGTGACATGGCATGCTGACATGGCAGCCTTGACATGCGGTGTGGGGACATGTGGAGGGCCATGCATGGACCATGGCACCACTTGTCACTGCAGGAACTACAGCCCCCATGCAGCCAGCCCCCTTTCTTAATTGGGCAAAGGGTGGGCTAAGCCTATAAAAGAAGGCCTTTCCCCACACAAAATCCAACGTCCATTTCAGTCCCTCCTCCTCTCCCTTGATGAAGCAGCCCTCCTCCACCCTTTGGGGTTCAGCCAGCTCCTCTCCAGCACCTTCGCTCTCTACTGCAGCACATTTTCTCTCTACTGTTCCAGCCCCTCTTACAGGCATCAGCCTCTTCTCAGCACTTCTGGAACAGCAACAGTCTCCCCTCTCCTCCTAGCTTGTGAGCAGCCACAGCATACTTCTCTTTCTTGTTGCAGTCTTCCTCTCTCTTCTGCAGTCTCTCTCTCTAGAACAGCATACTCTCTCTCTTCTGTTCTAGCCTGTTCTCCATGCAGAAAACAGCCTCTCTGCACCTCTGGAACTGCAGCAGCATCCCCTTTTCATTTCTCAGCTTGGGGGCAGCCATAACACTCTCTCTCTAAAAATATAACCCCTTTAAGCTTTCTCTCTCTAGCCTACAAGGCACTTTTATGAGTTTTTCTTACTCCAGCCCCATGATCTCACTCTTCCCACCCAAGAGGGCTGCAAATGCATCAAGGACTCCATCTCCAAAGGAATCAATTCATAAGGGGAGTCTGAAATTTCAAGTTTATCTCATTTGCAGCATAGTTCTATGTTGATAATTGCTTTGATGCTGACCCCTAACTGCTGCTGTCCGGATTGAACATGGTCCTGAAGATGATGGTGGGAAGGAAGCTGATCTACTGCTCCTGATCCTAGCTGATCCTCTGCTACTGGCTGAGGCGGTCTGGGTGAAGCACCAAAGCGCTTTGGACCCACTTGGGCCATAGAAATAGCCGACCAAGAGCTGGTATTCCACCGATCAGACCGCTACTTGCATCCACCTAGATCGACTTTTGGGTCACCCAATTGCCACATGGCAGTTCCTGTACCCTGCTGACATGGTGCTGCAATCCCCACACCTGCTACTGGCATGGCACATTGACTGCGCCTGCGCCTGCACCTGGCTGTGTCTACTAACGTGGCTGCCTGTGTGACAGCTTGTTGATGTTGATGCTAATGTGGCAGCCTGTGGCAGCCAACATCTGCTAACATGGCTGCTGACGCAGCCTACTGAAGTGGGGCTACCTGCGTGGCGGCCTACGAAAATTGTTGAGGTGGCAGTCCAACATCCCAGGGCTAAGGATGCCCATAACACTCCCTCTGGCATTCTCGAGAAAATCCCAATAATATTTTCAGATAACCTGGACCGTAAGCTCCTACTGAGCTCTCAAGAAAGTACTCTTTTGGCTTCGGTACACATTATCCATGGTCACCTTCGAGCAATCTGCTTCCAAGATTTCAAGAAGCACCGATACTTTCCCTTCTGCCTTCCAATCTCGCACCTCCTGAGACACATGACGAGAAGATTCTTCCCATAGCATGTTATAAAGACTCAAATCAATTACGTAAAGTACATACCAGAACGCCATCCTGCCTATGTGCTTGCTTTGAAAGCAAACCCTGCACTTCATGGAGGTACATACAACTGCCCTGTGTAGTCTTGTAATGCCTCCTTCTGAACCACAGCATCCATTTGGCCCTGAAATCCTAGGCTACTCCATGGAATCCTGCCTCATGTCAATACTATCAGCAAAGCACCTCGAAGAACCCAAGCACTCCATACTTTTCTTCACCTTCACAAAGGTTTCTGACTCCTTGTCTACCCACATCTCAATATCAAACATCCTCACTGTGACTTCTGGGTCTGCATATCTTACGTCAATAACACATGGATATGCCATCAAGAATAGTTATCCACTGGCTACCACATTGGGTCTGATACCATGTTAGAAATAGCCAAAGTAGAGGGTACGCAGCGGAAGATAGATAGAATAGCCCAAGAACTCACACAGTGGTGTTGTGCATGGCATCCAAAACTTCTTTACTTAGTGTGCTCAACATACATGTGCAAGCCAATAAATAGACAATGCTCCTAGGAGAGATATAGAACCAACAAAATATATATTTTTGTCCAATGGACACAATATAAAATGAGTCTAGAGTCCCACCAAAGCATGGTCCTCTGACCTAAGCAAAATCTCTTCCTCCTACCTGCTTGGCACTTCTAGATCCCTAAGCCTGCATGCTCCCGTAGAGCTGAAGTTGGCTTTGTCACCGTGCACCTTGCTGCTCTGAAAGACAGCCAAGGGTGAAGCCCCTGCTTGAACTATGTCTGCAGCTCTCAACTCTCACTGGTCCCACTGAAGGATGGCCCAGATCCCTTCTCATATGCTGCTCCAAACTCCTCCTCGGATGCTTCTTCAGTGGATGAGTAACAAGCCCAAACGGCTCCCTTTATATAGGGGTTGGGAGCCCCCAAATCAACCAACCGAAGCAGCCCTGATTGGCCGACACAGGCAGGTCTGTGGGGCCGACCTGGTTGGCTCCAGCCCCAAGGTTGGCTGGCCTGGACCAGCCCAACCTGGGCCTGCCTGACCATGTGGTAGGCAGCCACTGGCCCGGTCCCTTTCTGCCCAAAGTCGGGGTCTTACCAGGCCCATGACTGGCCCCAAAACCCCTGCAAAACACTTGCAGCCTATTCCCTGCAGTTCCACCTCTGTTCAGATCCCATCCTGCTCTTGGATTCTCTGCTATGGTTCCGTACAGCCTTGCACACGAGGCACTACCTGCCCGGGATGATCCTGCAGGCTCCCGCCACGCTGACATCAGATCCCCATGCCACCAAACCTGCACAGATCTGCTCCGAACTGCTGCTGATGTCGTTGCTGCTGTTCCATACAGTTTCCACGTGGCAGCCTATGTGCTGCCCATGTGGCAGCCCAAGTCTGCTGTCCACATGGTACCTAGGTGCTGCCCATGTGGCAGCCACATAATTCCGAAGTCCACCTCCCCATGCTCTCCTCCTATGGGGGCTTACAAATGGGAAGGTGACTTCTCCAACAATCACGGACATAGCCTGAGCATCTTTGACATTGCTTCGTAGTGGGCATAACAGGTGCTCTTCTCACCACCTCATCCTGCACCTCCTTGAAGTGGGTTCCAAACCCTATTAGCATCACCCCCTTTTGACATATGACTCCACGAGCTTTTGGCTACAAGCACGTTCTTAACCGTAAAGCTCCACAAAGACTAGTTGGGTACCATCCACCTTATCCTCTTGGGCTAGAACTTCAAAAACATCATTTGCATCTTGTACCATCTCAAAAGAATGCAAGATAATATAAAAGCCCCAATAATAGCCCTACAAAATCACTAGAATCTGCTTGCAAGAGCCCCGCAATACTAATTCAAACTGAGTCCAAATTCCAAAACGTGCAAATGAAACACAAATTTGCTTAATAACCCCAAGTGGTTGACAGAACCAAAAGACTGCACCACAATCTAAGTTCAAATGTCTGCCAAATCACCAACTTTGACTGCCAATCCCTGCAAATGAGACCCGAATGCAAAAAACCCCAAATTTTGGGTGGTATTTCAACCTAAATCTGAGCAAATCCTCTCCAACAATGGGCCCTTTGAGCGATGCAATACAGTCCCTAGAGCAAACAACCAGGCAATGGCCAACAAAGCTTGATTGACGACTACCACTTGAGGCAAGAACCAATCTGGTCGAAATCCAACTTAGGAAACTCCTCCTAATACTCTCCAACACAAAAGCAAACTGTTGTGTAGGAGAAATGCCAATTCCCACCTAGTAGCCCAAGCATCTCGCAAATAGACCTCTTTGAACCCAGGTGAAGACAAAATCTGACCCCAATCTGAAGAGCCAAAAGCCATTGGATTTGTGCCAATTAATATGGGCTCCTATTGCAAGACAAAAGAAATCAAAGGCTGTCCTAAAAGAGGTAAGGGTCTGAGGGGAGGCATCCAAAAAGAATAGCCATGTCATCTGCAGCTCACTGTTCAACAACCCATTCTATCTAAAGGAAAGCCTCAAACCAAGGATGTCAGCCTAGGATCTACGATAGAGACTCATGGCCCCTGCCACAAATAAATATAATAGAAAAGCAAGCGCCCATCTGATCTGGAATCTGGAATCTGAAATCTGTGATGAAAAGCAAGCACGTGGCAAACATTGACATTGCAGTGAGATGCGTTCCAACCAACCAAATGACGGGGATTATCAGAAAAGAATGCATGACCAATTCGGATGATGAACTTGAGGAGCGACCCTTCCTGTCCAAACCAGCACAGCTCTGCACAGATATTTTAGAAAGTAACATATGCAAGAAGCCAACATTCGTTGTGAGGAAAGGCAGGAAACACAAATATTTGATAAGAGTTGACTTATCAGTTTAGCGAAATGGATAGGTAAATCTCTGTGAGAAAATCAATCCTAGATAGTGTTCAGTTCTGTGGTGTACCATCATTCTGATCCCCAATTACAAAATGAGAATATACTCCTTGACTCTTAATTGGGCAGCTACTTGGTATCTAGCATGCATGGATTCATTAGTCCTTTTTTGGTTTAGAGCCTAGAGAGAATACTGAATGCTGTCACATAATTTCATTAGTCTATTTTATGAGAAACATCAAAAAAACAAATACAGGTTCCATATGCGTTCAATCCTTTTGTTGCACAAAATTTTACTAAATACATGTCCAGCAACCATTTACATACAAAATGACTAAGATTATTTTTGCCAAACCTTGGACCAATCTTCACAAGAATTTTGTCATCAATATTTGCAACGTATATGTCAGATTCTGCTGCTTGAATCGTAACTTTACTTTCAGCATTGACACCGGTCCTTTTTCTTAGCTGTATCAGCTCTTTTATTTTCTCTTGCAGTCCCCAAGAAAAAAAGTGGTCATAGAACTGACAATTCACAAGTGTTAGTATCTTATGATTCCCAGAGCAAAGAGAAAAATCCTGGCACTAACTGGCTTCACACTCACATAAAAATAGTCAATATCCTCCCCTTTGTCTGCGATGGAAACAGTAACAAGGAAACAGTAACGATTGTCTACCATGTAATAAACAGAAAAAAAAGGTACAACATAACATAGAAGCAATCACAGACTTAGTAGTAGGATTCCAGCATGACTCACAATGCAAGGAATACCAGGGTGGGTACAGATGTAGACATATCCTAACAAAAGCTTATCATCAGGGAAGTTCCAGTGCCGTTGTGTTGAGCCAGTGTCATGGTTGTCTATAAAGGTCACAGCTCTCCGTGGATACCACCCTGCCTTCCTTGCATCATACCAAAAGAGTCATCATTCTTTTTCTATTCATCAATCATATAAGATTTTATCTATCTATAAATGCTTTTGCAAAATAAGAACAACATAATGGGACATTTGCAGGAAATAAAACTTGTGCATTCAAGGATCCACTTTTGCACCTATCAATCCTGGAGGCTTTCCCTGAGGGTCTTTCAGCCGCCAGAGTTCTCCACATACGGCAGCTTGAAGCACGCCTTTTGTCGTAAAATCAAATGCAGAGGCAGTTCCACCCGTGCCATCAATCCAGTCACACAGCATTTGACGATGAGCATCTGTGCAACCACCATTTGATTAGATAAACCTAGAGAATCAAATGCAGAGGCAATTCCACCCATGCCATCAAGCCAGTCACGGAGCATTTGACATAAACCTCTGTGCAATCACCATAAGATTTGACAAATTAGACACTACTTCTTGAGCTATACAAGGTGGATCAGAAAGACATTTCAATACATAGGCATGAAGAATAACACCTCAGTGGGACTGGCCCTAGTAAAAATGTTGAAAAGTGCCATGTATCCAATGGGAACCACTTTTCTCACTACCCAAATTTGCATACAATGCAGCAAGGAAATGTCTATTAAATAGAAACTACTTTGCTAGTAACCAGACAGGCATATATATACATTGTATAGATACAAGATATAATCGAGGGCATCGCTAGGTATCAAAATTTCATTCACCAGTGGAGCATAATAACTTTCAATTTTTAATTACATATAGGAGTAGGCTTTCTTCATTTGGGTACCTCCTGTTCATTCTTGTCTAAAACAAGAAAAGGCACCATTTTAGAAGAGAAACTGTAAAGTTACAGGGGGACTGCTTTCTCTAGAGTGGAAACATCTAAATCGATAGATGAACATCCATCACTTGAAATTTTACTTTCTTCAATAGCAAATGCTTTATTGCAAAACAACTAGCAAATGTGGTGATAAACTATTCAGATTGCAGACAAGAACTGTTCATTGAAATCACATAAACCTACCCTGGTCATAGGATAAACTGCCATTTTCATACTTTAGGGTTGTCCAAAGCTCCCCCACAGAAAATGTTGGGTATGTTCGCTCACAATACCTGCCGAAATTGATTCTTACAAGTTCAGTTTCAGAAACCCGGAAAATAAATGCGCTTCTTTGTTTACAAGCCAGTTGAATTTACCACAAGAACCTTCCACTCAGCCAAACATCCAAGAAAAAAAAAAATCTAGAATGAAATTGATGTCTCTCTCAAAAATTAATGCCACTTGTGTAATGCGAGAATTCAATGACGATAAAATTTGAAAATTTTACATTACGTTTCGATACGATTGATAGAGGATCTCTAGATATCAATAATGTATAGGAACCACTAGGGGCATGAGTAATGTGAGCGTCAACACTTTCTCTGAGCATGTGACGACATTAAAGGATGCATATATTGTGTAAGGGGAAGGAAACATGCCCCATGCAAGAAAGCCATGTCAAAACATAAGAGAGAAGCAGGACAGGTACAAGCACAAGCGGAAGTGGAAGCAGAAGCAAAAGCAGACTAGGGGCTATTAAGCTACACAATAATACCGGTACAATACAGAGAATGTGCAACCTTGATAGAATTGTATGGGGTTTTAGTGGTATTTGGAGAAGAGTACCAGGTGACAGGAGGGAGATATAGTAAGTGAAGGAGTGGCATTTCATTGTATATAAAAGATATTTTCTATTAACATAGAAGGATCATGTTGAATATATCAACATGAGACCTATTGCTTTTCTTGCTCGCATCCAAAAGTGTCACGGGGATGTGATTATCTATGTGCAAATGAACTCGTGGATACTAAAAACCCCTAGGTTTTTATGTTAGGAGTGGGTCCAATCCCTAGCTACACCCACTAGGCCCAAACACTAGAGCCAAGGTAAGGAATTAAGGGGTCTAAATGTTTGACCCAAGGGAAGGCATTAGTGTGTCATTGGTAAGGGGTTAAAGGCTTTAAGGAGCCACGTGGCAGTCTCTAGTGTGCATGTACTTGCAAGTGTTGACCTTTCTCTCTCTAGCCTTGGACCTTTGGAGACTGTTACATGACATATGAAATCCTTCTCCTGTCCCCTATAAGCATTGTTCGAAGTTCTCTCTTGGCCATTCAAGCCATGGACAAACACCCAGACACAAAGGGTGTGCCTAGATTGGTGCCATAGGGATAGTATTGAGATTTTCTTCCTCTTGGAGGTCACTTGTTCAGTTTGAGATCTGTGGTCTTACATTGTCACCCTGAGAGGTTGGACATCGGATTATGGGACTGCCAAACCCTCTAGAGCAAGCCAGATGCCTTGTGGAATGCATTGATAGTTTTCTGTGTTCGGAAATGCCTTACTCTTGCCTTGGCAGATGGGTTCTGGTATGTGCTGGGATTGGATGACTTTTGAAGCCAAGAATTGGCTTGGACAGTGGAACTGCCAGTGAAGCAGAGTGCAAAGGGTGAGCCCTTGTTGTAAAAGCATTTTCCATTGCCAGAAGAATTAAATAAATACCAAAAGGAGCACCAAAGCATTTTGGGCCAATCTGCGTCTCTTGTGTTTGGTTTCTGAGCAGGGACACTCTAGCCTTCCTTTTCAATGTTTTTAAAGTTGCTTTCTCAGTGATATTTAACTAATGGAAGTGGATGTGAATAGTGTGGATGTCAAGTTAGTTACCGTTTAATGCCCTTTAGCTTGCTAGAGGAGGCCGGTTTTAGAAAGTGATGAAAAAAGGATCAATTGCACCGTTAGTAAAATTTCGCCCCCACAATAGTGTTCACCATCCCTAGTGATACTAAAATACAAGATAAGAGAACACGACTCCAGCTACTATGAAAACGTTGGGACATGCCCTTAAGCTACCATTATAAAGACGAAAATACATGTCTCAGGCAAAACCACCTCCATGCACCAAGCGTGATAACAATCGATGAGCATGTCATTTAACCACATGCAACACATCAACAAGTAACCTCCATGTGAATAACAATAACTTGCTCCAAAAGATATAGTCCACTTTTCCACCCTATCCAAAATTATACGCACGTCCTTTTTTCTATTAATTTCATCCTCAGGTTATCTTGGCCGACGTGTGCAATTAAGATAAAGAGATTTACTGTTGACACTTTAGTCTTTCCATCCCACCCTCTGCCAACCTCCGTTTGCCTCTGCCCTCCCACTATTATATGGGTCTGTATGGCAGCATGTGCAAGCCGTACTTTAGTATGGCCCTCTTACAGCTTCCAGCCGCCTATCTGTCACTTCGCCATCCTTCAGACCTCAGTCCCCACGATCCACTAATCCAAGTGCCATTCCATCCCTGAATGGTCCTCAACTCTTGCCCTCATCCCCTAGCTTCCCCTCGCCCTAACGTGTTCCCCTCACTTACCTTCTGCTCAAACATCTTGGAGGCAATAGAAGAATCTTCACAGGTTTCAAGTCAGCCTTCCATTTCTAATTGGCAATGGTGTCACCTTCAACCAATTGTAATTCCACTTCTTCGTAGGGCATGAGAACATGTATCTTTTTTGAAGACGATGAGCTGCAGCAGCTCCAAAAACACATTGAAGTAGAGAGTGCAACCACTCTCTTTGCATGCATTCATGGATCTCACCCTTCCAGAAGTCAAGTCAAAATTTTGGATGCTTGCAACCCTTACTCCAAAAACTTTTGCAGATTTATCGAATGCTCATCTTTGATAAGGTGCTTCTTTAAGGTAGTCTTTGATTCCCCCAAGATTATCTCAATAATTTTAGTGACTTGCCCTCACGTTCAATTGGTTTTTCTCTTTCTTTCATTTGGGATTTGACCAGCTGGAAGAGGGCAAAAAACTCATACCACTCTTCATTTGGTTTTTCGGACTTCTATAGGTCTACCATTGCCTTCTTTCCACCATTGGAACCTTGTTTGGGATAGTCAGTAAGGTTCCCCCTTCCCTTGCCATGTCTTTTCTTCAACAATATAGCTAATAGGATGGATGGGGTGCCTCATTGTCTTTGACCCTAACATCCTTGAATGACCATACTTTGTTCCAGCGTTCAGATGGCTCTTGAGCCAAAGGGTCGAGATTTTGGGATGCTAGGACTAGTGCCACACTTGCACACTCTTTGGACAACTTGCTAGGGATTGCCCAAGAAAAAGAAAGCGTCCCAAAAAGCATTCACACACTTTTTGGACATTTAACTAGAGATCTAAAAAAGAAAGCGTCCCAAAAGAAAAGAAGGAAAGCTAATAGATCAAGGTGGCAAGACCACAACTCCATACCCACAAGAGTATCTTGCCTCATACAAGGCCAACCTTCTCAACCCCAACCCCTTTCTCCATCTGCTCATCACATTATTCCCCTGATAGGGAGGTGGTACGAAATATGCACAGGGCAGTGACTTCCACCTTCATTTATTGACCGTCACTCCTTTCTAGGTTGTGCCTATAATTCAAAAGGTGGACACTCCTTTTCAGCTTGTGCATCATAATAATTTTACTCTTTTAGTCAAGAGTGGTCGGGTTGCCTTTGGACTTCAGCACCAAGTTGATCTTCTATCTCCATGGACTAACAATCTCTTATGCCAAGAGATCAAGTATACTTGGGATGCCACCAGATCAAGGAAGCTAGTTGGAAGACAAGTATAGCTCCTATATAGAGCACACACGATCAAGCTCCTGCGAGCCTCCCCCTCCCCTCCCGCAACTCTACCTCCCCTTAGCTCCCCTCGTCTCGACCACCCCCACCCCCTGCCTCTCCGCCCTCACCCCCCCTCACCCGCCGCCTCACCTCGCCGCTGCCGCCGCGCCCCCCTCGCCCGCTCTCCCCCCCCCTCGTCCCCCTCCGCCCTCACTCCTCGCCCCTCGCCTCTCGGCCTCACCCCTCGCCTCTCCGCTCCCTCACCCCCTCGCACCTCCGCCTCACCCCCGCTTCACACCGCCCCCCCCTCGCTACGCCCACCCCCCCCTCGCCGCTCCGTCTCCCCCCCCCCTCGCCCTCCCGCTCCACCCTCCCCGCCGCCCACTCCGCTCCTCCCCCGCCCCCCCCGCTTCGCCCACCCGCCCCTCGCCACGCCGCCCCCGCCCCCTCCCGCCCCTCCGCCCTTCCGCTCCACCCCCGCCCTTTCCACCCCGCCCTTCCGTCCCCGCCCCCCCCGCCCTTTCGCTCCACCCCGTCCCTTCCGCCCCGCCCTTAAACCCCGCCCCCCTCCCGCCCTCCCGCCCCGCTCCGCCTCTCCCCCGCTCCCACTCCCGCCTCCTCGCCTCACCCGTTCTCCGTCCTCACTCCTCCATCCCGCGCCACCTCCGCCTCCCGGCCTCCCGTCTCGCTTTCTCCGCCCTCCGCCCTCCATCCTTCCCACTTTTCGCCCTCGCACCCGTCTTCTTCACACCCAGGCTCCACCCTCCCGCATCTATCCCCCCTTTTCTGGGTGGCAGCCTCTTCTTCATCGAAAGCCTCGCAGTTTGTCTTGGCGGTATGGCGGCTCCCTGCCCGGAACCGGAGGCCCAGTCGGACCCTCCCTCTCCAGATGCCTACCGCGTTATCCTGACAGAGCAACAATCATCTCGGGTTCAGGAGGTTGCCAACGACTTTGCCCTTACCTCTGTTTATGGTAGAGTCATTGGACATTCCCCCTCCAGATCAGCCATCAGGGACTGGCTCCAGTTCACTCTCATGCTAGAGGACGGCCATATTGAGGAGGTGGCCCTTATGGGAAGGGGCATCTTCTGGCTCAAACTCTCCAATGCGAAAGCTGCGAGCAACCTGATTGCTGGCTCCCCCACGTCGGTGGATGGAAAGATTATCATGATAGTCCCGTGGTACCGTGGATTCAGCGCAGCGGATTTGATGTTCGGTTCCGTATACCTCGCCATCCAGTGACGCTAGTTTTTCCAGGTCTTGCTGCTGAGCTGCGGCCGATTGTCAGGGACCTGGGCTCCCACTTTGGCTGGGTTATGCATGACACTTTTGCCGATGCGGTGACTATGGCAGGAGCCCCCCGAGTCCGTGTGGCTGTGGCGGATCCTGCGACTCTCCCTGCAATGATCGAGATCGTGACAGATGCCAGCAGCATCACCCAGAGCATGGTAGTCACCGGACAGCCAGGCCAATGCCTGAGGTGTCACGGCTTTGGGCACCTGGCGGCTGTTTGTCCACGATTCGCCAGCTCTTCTCGGCCTCCCCCGCCCCCTCCCCCCCCTCCGGGCAGCCACGTCAGGAGGAGCAGAGGCAGCCGGAGTCCGGTCCAGAGTTAGCTGGCGGTTGGACTGAGGTTAGAAGGAAAAGAGGAAAGAACAAGAAGATTTCTGATAAAGGCAAGGAGGCAACGGTTACCCAACCTGCAGCAGCATCTCAGAGACCTGACAGGCAGCTGCCCCAGGGACCTGGGAGAGCTTCTTCTTCGACGGTAGCCCGCCCAGTCGTGGGGCAGAGAGAGAGCTCTTCGGAGGGACCTCGCCTCCATTCAGCGACTCCAGTAGGCAGCCCCGGGCTCGGAGGAGCTTCGGATCCAGGCCCTTCGAGCCAGAGCCCTTCTTGAGGAGACCCTCCAGCGCCGTTCAGAGTTTTCCTATCACGCCTCTCTCTCCTTCTGGGCTCGGAAGGGTGACCGGATGTGCAGGGAGTTCTTCAGGACGCATGGCCAGAGAGCAGCAGGGTGATCAGCTTCGGAGTCTCAGGACAGCGGAGGGGCACATCGTTACGGATCTGGGTGAGGTCTTGGGGTTGGCTACCGACTTCTACAGGACCCTTTTCCAGCAGGAGCCGCTTGCCCCTCGCACTCGACGCTCCCGTGAGGAGGTGTGGAGGCACACTCCATCCCTGGTCCAGCCCAGCATGCAGGCGATGTCGTTAGCACCGTTCACCACGAATGAGATGTTGGAGGCCTTGATGGCCATCGACGGGCATAAATGCCCGGGCGAGGATGGGCTATCCCAGGCATTCTTCACCTCCTTCTGGGATCAGATCCATCAGCCCCTCCTAGCAGCTCTTCAGAGGATTTTCAGCAGCGGTTATATGCCAGAGAGCCTCTCCTCGGGACTGATTTGCCTCATCCCGAAGGGAGGAGATAGACAGGAGATCCGTCAGTGGCGCCCAATCACCCTCCTTACCACTGCCTACAAAATCCTTGCCAAGATGATCAGCACCAGAGTTCGGCCTCTACTTCCAGACCTCATTCATGACACTCAAACAGGCTTTGTCCAGGATCGCAGTATCCTGGATAATGTCTTCACCTTCTCGGAGGCGGCGGAGTGGGCTCAGCACAGTGCATCACACCTAGCCATCCTACTTCTCGACTTTGAGAAGGCCTACGATCGAGTGGACTGGTCCTTTCTGGAGGGGACTCTGGAGCGACTAGGTTTCCCAGCAGGATGGATTCAGGGTATTTCAGCGTTGTACAGGACAGCTTCTAGCAGGGTCATCATTGGCGGCAGGATGGGTGAGCGTTTTAGTCTAGAGAGATCAGTGCGTCAGGGCTGCCCCCTTGCTCCTTACCTATTTCTCTTCTTCGCTGAGGCTATGACATACTACCTTCGGGCGAGGTCTACTGGGATCAGGGGTGTTCGCCTTCCACTCCGGGAGGACACGGAGCTCCTGGACTCGGAGTACGCGGATGACACAGCCCTGTATGTCCAGGACGATGAGATGATGCTGGAGAGGGTGAGGATGGCCCTGGAGGTCTTCTGTTCGGCTGCTGGTGCGAAAATCAACTGGAACAAATCAGTTGGTTTTCTCACAGACCCCGAGGCGTGCTCTCAGTGGGGGAGGTTTTTGGGTTTCAGGTGGATCCCGCGGGGACAGACAGCTAGATATCTTGGTTTTCAGGTCGGCCTGGATATCACGCCAGCTCAGCAGTTTCTCCCGGTGCTAGATTCCATCCGACGGAAGCTGGCTTTCTGGAGCACTGCTAAGCTCTCCCTTGCAGGTCGTGCCCTGGTAGTCAACCAGGTCCTCCTAGCCACGGCTTGGTATGTGGCTTCCTGTTGGTGTTTCTCGAGATCCAGCGTGGCACAGCTTAGGAGGTTGGTTCGGAACTTCCTTTGGTCCGGGGAGGATGGCCTCAGAGATACCAGAGCCAGGGTTGCTTGGCAGACAGTCATTCTTCCGCAGGCTGAGGGTGGCCTGGGGGTCATCGATCCAGAGCTTCAGAGTCAGGCCCTGTTAGGCAAGCTAGTCATCCGCGGTTTGACCCCGGGGGGGCAGACGTGGAAGATGCTACTTCAGCAAGGGGTCGGTTCTTGTGTCCCGCGCCGAGGTGGAGAGTGGCTTTCGTCCCTCAGGTGGATCTTCACTTCCGCCCCGCTCACTCAGCCCCGCTCCCCACTCGTTCGTAGCCTCCTCATGGTTTGGAGGCGGCTCCGCCTCAGTCTCATTCAGTCCCCTCCTAGCTGTCAGGAGGAGATCGATCGCCAGCTGCTTATCTGGAATGATCAGGTCAGAGATGCCGAGGGCCTTCAGTTGGGGGAGAGATCACACATCAGGTGGGATGGCTGGATGCGGGGGCCAGCCCGGTCAATTCGAGTTTGGAGGGACACGTACAGACATTTGGAGACGGCTGATCTCGCAGACGCAGCTGGAGGTGCCCGTGGAGCCCAGGCGAGACGTACGGAGATCGACGGCGCGATCCCAACTGATTGGTTGGTTCCACCTGAGCTTCAGATCCTCATGCCTGGTGATGACCGTTGGCTGGGACAGTTCACCCCCCGTGGCATCCCACTGGTGGTCGCAGGACGGATGGACGACTCCTATGTTTCCTTCTTCACGGTTATGGGGGATGGACGACTCAGGAGAGAGGATGTGCTCATCGACCCCCTACTCCCATGGCAGAGGGTTCGGGTCATAGGCCTCATGGGGAAGGTTTGGCGGACCGATCCTAGCATAGAGCAGGATCAGCTGCAGCTTTGGCGACTCTGGCTCTGGGAGGGGCGGGCCTTGTCAGAGCTTGATTGGGACCCAGGAGAGTGGAGATGGCCAGAGATTGTGACAGGTCAGGGGCCGACCTCTTTCTTTGCCTACAGCACGACATTGGGCAGGCGAGTTCTTGGGAGGATGCAGAGCCGCCCTCCCACCCAGCGGCCCAGCTGGTATGCACAGGGTATTTCCAGGTTCTTTTTGCAGGCCTTCTGGAAGGCCTTGTGGGAGAGCTAGCGGCCGCAGAAGATCTCCTACTTCCTGTGGCTTCTTGCCTACAAAGGTCTTCCAATGGGGAGCTGGTTGTGGCAGATAGGCCAGGACGGACGTTGTCAGATCTGTCATGAGGATGAGGAGTCACCAAAACACTGCCTGTGGAGTTGCACTCGCGCCCAGGAAGTGTGGAGGTGGACTTTCGGGATTCTTACTCGCGCAGCACCGGATCTAGGATTGATCACTTGGGGCGCGTTCTGTTGGTGCAGCACCGCACCTGGTTTTCATCACTTATTCGAGGCATGTCAGCAGGACCCCACATTCCTTATCACACAGGGGACGTGGGGGCTGCTCGAGAGTATCCCGCAGCACCTAGCAGAGGCTGACACAGGAGCTCAGGAGAGGCAGCCAGTCTGGGAGATTATTAGCAGCATCGCAGGATGGCACATTTGGACCTCGCGCTGCGCGCAGATCCTCGGTGGCACCTCCTTATCGACTGCCCAGATCATGACTGATATTTGGAGCGAGATTATTCATACCCTCAGAGGCCAGTGGGACCAGATACATGGGGACTCCTGGGCCGGTCGGGAGAAGCGGAGACGCTTCCTCCGGGTTTGGGACACACAGGGCCTCTTCTTCGAGCAGACTTCGCAGGGCCTTCGGTGGCGCTACTCACCACCTCTCTGGCTGTTCATTCACACTCGCCTTATCCCTCCGTGAGAGAGAGCTTTACTTTTTGTTACCATTTTGGGCTGCGTCCGATTTGTGAACGCAGCCCGTCAGCTACAATGCTGACCTCTTGTATCTTGTTCTCGAAGTAATATAATTAGCACTGTTTTTTCGGCAAAAAAAAAAAAGGAAGCTAGTTGGAACATACATGGTCTAGGGGCTGTCCACATTGCTGCCGCAAATGACTAATCCATAAAGATTTACATCCAGGTTTTTCAGATGCGCCCATTGAATACTTTTTCTTTAGGAGCATAAGCTAGATGATACAATTTGCAAGAAATCAAGAAAACTTTCTTTCTTGTTGCACTTTTGGGTTTGGTGCAAGTGGCACGAGAGGAGGGACTTGTATTTTTATTTCTACTTCTATTCTTCCTCTAGTTGTTAGACACGGTGTCCTCATCCCCTCTAAAGCTCAATGGATTGTTATTTTTCTTAATGGGCACAAGATTAGTTTCCTTAAATTATACGTGCCCACTAACATAGGAGAGCGTTTTTCCAATGGTAGACCCATGATCATTGGAGACGACTTCAACAAGGTGGAAATGCCCTTAGATAAAAGAGGGGGAAGAAGAGGAGACCTTCCCTCTTTGGAGAGAGATTCTTGGGAAGCATTTATATTTCATGTCAAAGGAGAGAGTCTGCTCGTCGAATAGGAGACATACGAGGCGAGGGCCTTGGATAGAGGTGGCTTTGTTGGTATTACTCCATGGGTTTCCACACTTTTTGGTTATTCTCACTCTCTTTGAATTGCAAGATTCTTCATGCTCGACTGATGTCAGGATCCTCGAAAACTTTTATGCATGGGACTCTTATATGCACGATGCTTCTTGCTCTCCCCCCCCTTGCTCTACTAGCAGGCTTTCTTGTTTGGCTAGTTGTTCCAAGAGGGTTTTTTGGTTTTCAGTGTTGCCAATATTTTTTCCCCCCTGATTTTTGCATCGTGCTGCTGTTTTTCTCTCTCCCCAATGGGGCAGATTATGCAGATTCTTGCCTCTCTTGGCATCCTGTGTGACAGATTTTGTAGATTCTTGCATCTCTTAATACTGGTTATTGCCCACTTGCCCCTTTCCACCTCTAGGTCATGGGAGCTGGTCCTTATTTTACAAATTAAATGCCTTCGAACACATATATATCTTCCCTAAGGTATTTTTGCACTTCATATCTTAACTGCATTTTCGCCCAAAGGTCTTGCCATATTTTCTGTAGCATTTTCCGCGTGGCCAAAGATCTGATGTCCCACATCTTCTAGGATATCAGCAGCCTATGTGTCCCAAAAATCCATCCATTTACCCCTCTCTGTGCCATCTAGTGGTCTTTGTAGCCACCATTGCTTTGTGTGGGATCTTGTTTGCATCCACCTTCTCAAGCTTGTTGAGGTAGACAATGTATTGGCACAATGCTTCCCCCTTGAGGGGTATCATACCAGTCTCAGCCAGTCGGATGGGATAGGTGCCTATGCCTTGACCCCTAGTTCTCCTATGAGAAAGCGTTTATCTAATGTTTCTAGCCCGGGTGCCCAAGCTGGGCATCCATAGAGGATCACTGACTTCGCAAGCATGGTGAACAGGAACTGCAGGAACGTTCTCATTTTCCAGTTCCATAGGTGTGCCTCCCCACACTTATTCTACAAGCTGTATAGAGCTTTAAGACCTCCCATTATCCTCCCTTTCATGCATGCATTCCACTTGTAATTGTCTTCGAAAATACCATAAAGATACCAACCATGAAAATTAACGAAAAATTAAATATTGCCTGTCAGAAAGACACTCCTGCTACCAGAGATCCTAGCTTGCTGCCTAGGGATTCTCTGTAACAGGGGCTAACAACCAGGGTGGCGGACTATACAACCATCTGATCCCTCTCGGGGTGACACCTACAAGCCCAGCCTTGCGAAAACGTTCTCGTCGTGCGACGGTAGCTCGAGAACCTGGAGAGTCTCGCTCCCAAATGGCGCGAAGCGTGAAGATGATGTCCTGCCAGATGGCTACCAAGGTGGCCGATGGTGGGACATGGTGCTGGCCCATAACCTAGCTGCAGCAAAAAATCCAGATGTTCCATGCCGTAATGCTGGCTACTGTCTCCACACGTTGTCCTCCTACAAAGGAAGAGGTCGATGACTAGTGGGAGGGGTCGCCTCATGAAACTCAAAGCTGTGAATGCACAGGCCATGTATCCTGTATGCTGGAGAGACCACATCAATGGGAAAGGCATGGCCACCCTCTGACAACCAAGCAGCCATGCCCCACGTGAAGTCCCTCTGCGTGCCCTGAAGCCTTGCCATGATCCGAAGCACTCCTCGCCATATCCTCTATGCTGCTGGGCAGCTCCAAAGGCAGTGGGGGATCGTCACGCAAGTCCCAATCGTGCATCTATGGCAGCTGCCATCCACTCGCATCTGCTCCAACCAAGGGCCAACAAGAAGACCTCCATGCACTATCTTCCAAGAGATCTTTCGCGGTTGGAGATTGGACCAGAGGCGTGTCGAGAACCTGGATCTCACCTCTCGAGGTACCTGCTGCGCTGCCCAATGCCTCTCTCGACAGAGTCCAAGCTACCACCTCCAACTGCAAGCGGCGTCCTATGCGTGTAGTATAAGAGAAGATGGGCACCTCCTCCAGTCTCTCTGAGTGGCCTACTCTGGACGGCTAGAACCACTCACCTGGGTCCAACTGTACCTCATTGAGGGGATGACCCTCCCATAACCATAAGCGCCAGCGAGCTGCATCCAAATCTGAAATGCGAGAGGGGTCAATCGACCACTCCTTGCCTAGACGGCCCACTACTCTGACCCCTGCCACCCTAACTGATCCAAGGCTCCATCCATCTCCGGATCTCCATTTGTCTGAGACTGCAAGAGTTCACCCAGCCCCACACCATAAAACCGGGCTCGGCTGAGAATGGGAGGGAGGGGGCATAACTGAATCCGAAGACGTACCCCTGTCCCTGAGACTGTGGCCCAACCACTGTGCTGGTGTGAAACTCTGAAGGCCCACCCAACAAGACTCTAGGATAGCTGCCTCAACCTCTGTCATCCTCAGGCCCGCACCCCGAAGATGTGAGAGGGTCTCTAATCGTACCTCTGCATCAGCCAAGAGTCTCACCCACGTCCTAAACGATCAAGCTGGGCCGCTGTCCCACTGTGCCCAACAGACCTGGACCCACACTATAGAACCGGACTCGGCTGAGAATGGGAGGGAGGGGGCATAGCTGAATCCAAAGAGATACCCCTATCCCTAAGAACTGGCCCAACCACTGTGCTAGTGTGAAACTCTAAAGGCCCGCCCACCAAGACTCTAGGATAGTTGCCTCAATCTCTGCCATCCTTGGGCCCGTGTCCCGAAGATGTGAGAGGGTCTCTAATCGTACCTCTGCGTCAATCGGGAGTCTCGCCCATGTCCTGAAAGATTGAGCTGGGCCAATATCCCACTGTGCCCAACCAGTAACCTCTATCCCAGCATGCGACCGTCCTGATCCCGGACCTCTGGGTGCCACATCAAAGGCTGTTGTGCAAACTCCTCAGAAAACTAAGGACTAGCCCGGATAAGACCCCTTGCCAATCACTGCGTCAATCGGGAGTCTCGCCCATGTCCTGAAAGATTGAGCTGGGCCAATATCCCACTGTGCCCAACCAGTAACCTCTATCCCAGCATGCGACCGTCCTGATCCCGGACCTCTGGGTGCCACATCAAAGGCTGTTGTGCAAACTCCTCAGAAAACTAAGGACTAGCCCGGATAAGACCCCTTGCCAATCACTGCCAAACTCTGAAGAGACTCCACATCAAGGGAGAGCCCTTCCCTAAAAGTAGGGCCTCCGAGAAGAGCCATCTGTGTGACTGCTGCCACTGACCACCCATAGGGGGGGTGTTCCGAAGGAGACCGCGCTGTAGAAGAAGCTTCCAGGGCTCTGTACCTGGAGTGAGGCCCCTGACTACCAACTTGCCCAACAACGCTCTACTTTGCATCTCTGGATCAATGATGCCCAATCCTCTTTGGGCCTGGGACAAGATCACTATCTGCCAGGCTACCCTGGCTCAGTTGTCATGTGTGCCATCCGATCCTGTCCAGAGGAAATTGTGCACCAAGTGCCTCAGTTGTCCCATGCATCCCCTGTGGAAACACCAGCACGAGGGTATGTACCAAGCGGTAGCAAGGAGGACTTGGTTAGCAACCAAGGCCCTTCCTGCAAGAGAGAGTTTGGCCGAGCTCCAGTACAAAAGCTTGCGCCGAACACTCTCTAGGACTGGGGAGATATGCTACTCTGCTGAAATATCAATGCCAACCTGGCAGCCAAGGTATCTCGTTGTCTGTCCCCTCGGAATCCACCGGAAGCCTAGTGTTGAGCCCCAATCCTGGATCTCCTATACCACCTCTGTCGCTGCGAGAAAGCCGACTGATTTGGTACAATTGATTCTAGAGCCTGAGGCTAGACAATACACTGCCAAGGCCTCCCTAACTACATCCAAGCTCCGAGCTGAGCCCTCTACAAAAAGGGTTGTGTCATTTGCAAACTCTGAGTCCAAAACCCCCTCCTCCTGCCGAATCGGGAGCCTCATCCTCGTGAGTCCCACCCACTAAGACCTCAAAAAATACCCTAGGGCCTAGGCCACAAAGAGGAATAAGAAAGGGGCAAGGGGGCATCCCTGCCGAACCGAGCGGGAAAGCGAAAAGGCCTCCCCCGTGTAGCCACCAATAAGTATCTGGCTCGAGCTACCTGCATAAAGGGCTGAGACACCCCTGATCCAACCATCCGAAAAGCCAAGCCTCTACATGGTACCCTCATGGAAAGACCACTCCACTCTATCATAGGCCTTCTCGAAATCCAAAAGCAAAATCGCAAGAGGCTGAGACTCCTCTCTCGCCCAATCCAGTGCCTCCCAGAAAGTAAAGATGTTGTCCAGGATGCTACACTCCTAGACAAAACCTGTCTGCGTGTCATGGATGATGTCCACTAGGTGAGGGCGAAGCCGCAAGCTCAAGACCTTGGCCAAGATCTTGTACGCAGTGTCAAGAAGAGTGACCGGTCTCCGCTGTCTCAGGTCCGAGCGATCCCCCCTTTTTGGGATCAGGCATATCCGGCCACGACTCAGGGTTGAAGGGAGAGAGCCCGAATCGAAGATCTCCTGAAAAGCCAAGCGGAGGGGGGCATGAATGCACTCCCAAAAGCACCTAAAGAAAGCCAAGGACAGCCCGTCCATGGGGCACTTCTGGGATGGAAGAGCCCGAAGGGCCTCCCAAAGCTCCGCATCAAAGAAAGGCGCATTTAATTGGCTGCTCACACTCCGGGAGACCACGTCCGAAACATGCGCCCAAACTGAATCTCGGGCTGCCAAAACCTGCGGGGACCCCTCCTCGGCCTGGAATAAGTGCCGATAGAAATCCAAGGTCAACTCCAAGATCTCCTGGGGATGTGAGTGCATCTGCCCACTAGAGTCTCTCAATCTTTGCAACTGTGCGCCAGCTGATCTAATCATGTCACCCTGTTGTACCCATCGAGATCCAAAGGTGTGGTAGAAGTACTCAGCCCGTCTCACCTTAGTATCCTGAAGTTCCAAGCGAGCGCACTCATACCGGTCTGCTAACCACTACGACTCTGAATCCTGCTCCTGAAGACGTTCAATGGAGGCCAAGTCCCTCCACAAAACCCTCTCTCTCTCCTGAAGAGTATCATGGCAGTGCTTAGCATGGGTGCGAAGCTCCTCACTGCTCTGCTGAATTGCCTCAGCTGCCCACACGGCCTACCCTCCCTGCAGGGGGGGCTCAGGCTGCTGCCAAATAGTTGTAATACTTTGTTGTACCTCCTCCTCCAGGAGCAAAACATCTGGAGTGCGGACTCTTCTCTGCGGTAGGCCACGATGGGGCTGCTCTAGGTGAAGAACGATAGGGGAGTGGTTCGGGAGGGTAGTCCCTATTAGAATACCGGTGGCTCTACCCCTATGCATGGCCCGATCTCCGACATAGAATCTGTCTAGTCTCTCAAGTAGACCATCCTGCCGCCACTGCCCAAAGGAGAAACTGAGACTGCCAAGAGACCTAGAGAACTGCCAAGAGACCTAGAGAACTCCGGTTCCTCCAGGGGTCCCGACTTCAGATCGAGAAAATGAATTGCTCCCAAGTGCTTCTTTCCGAACCCGGCATCCCGAAATAAGAAGCACCCCTGCGCTTGTCCTCCTCAAACTCAAGATTATCGAGGTCACCTCCAACAATCCACGATTCCACATCCAGGAGGGACTCCGTCAACCGACTCCAGAAGGCGGGTCGCAGATGTCTACAAGCTGGGGCATACACATTGAGAACCCCAATCCTGGAGTCCCCAACCCTCAAACCCATCCATATTGCTCTGCCTGGGATGAGCTCGCCCTAATCATACACATCCACTCCAACGGACTGGGACGCCGAGATGCAGACCCCCACTCCTGCCAACCCCGAGAGACCATACCTCAGGGCCTCTCCATGGAAGGAGGTGCCATCTACGTCGAACATCTGTGGCTGAAAACATATGCTCCTCGATCAAGACAAAGTCCACTATCCACGCAACCAATGCCCTTTGCAACTCCTCTCGAAGTAATAAATGTTGCGGCCGCTGACACACGCAGTCATGGAGCCCGTGCACGTTCCAACTCACCATGGTCCAACTAGTGGGAGTCTGTACTGAAACATGAGACCTCTGGGACTTCGCTGTGGGTTTAGATGGGGAGTAATCTGTGTCAGTACAGTGTCGCACCAAGGGCATAACTGGCTTGATGCCTAATTTGGTGACCCACTGCCTCACAAATGAGGAATCAACTCCTAATCTGTCTACACAAAGCTATAGATTCCAATACGTGGCCTCCTTCAGCTGAACCTCAAGTCCCAGGCGAAGCACACAGATTGTCAACCCAGCTCCCGACGGTCAACTGAGAAGCCAAGCTGAAAAGCGGCAGTGTGACCATGGGTGACCCACATCTCCCTCCCTTGGGGACCAAACCACTCATCCATCATGTCAAACATCTACTACTGCATCGTAAGGTCAAACAGTGTGGGAGTCCACTGCTCCTCTCCAGACGCCACGAAGAGAAACCCCTAGAATGGGCGCGACCGCGAGCCAACCACTCCTATAGAGCCTCCTCAGAGCTGCAAAATCAAGACAGACACTTCTAGAGCCATTGGGTATCTGTCAGGGATCTCAAGGTAGTTCCACAGTCCTAGCCGCCAGAACACTCTAGGTAGAGGTTGTTCTGGACGAGGCTTGGGACCTAGAAGCTACAAAAACGGACCGCCTGAGCTCTACTACGCGGAGGAGGACGCACCCGTACTAGGCTGCGCCTGGGAAGAGGGACCCGAGACTTGCTGCAAGGGAGAGAACTATGGCACCCCCTTGCCTGAAGGCACGGGTTTGGAGAGAAGGGGGACGGGTAATGGAGGGGGCAGAGGGGGCTGCAGTCATGGAGGCAAGGAGGGGAGGCGGGCAAGAAGAAGGGGGGGGACGGGTGGTACAGGTGACTGCAGGATCAGAGGGAGGGGGCGGGGGGGCTGAGGGAGGGGGGGACGGAGGAGGCGGGGGGGGTCAGGAGGGGGGGACGGCCCTAATGGAGGGTCCACTGAGATGACCTACTCAGCAGTGGCTCCAGGCTCCTGCTGCAAGGGGACCTAGACACTTCAGAGGGCCTTGTTGTAGTCGTGACTTGCTCTTAAGGTTGGGTGGAGGACGCTCCGAGTTCTTTGCATGTACCAGGGTAGCCCGGGCCAACTAAGCGAGCTATAGAGCTCCCAATGAAACTCGTTTGCTCACGGACCTGCCACAACCTGAGCGCTAAGGCTTGCTTGCAGAAAAAACAGCGAATTGTGTGACAGCTGCGAAATCCTGCGCGACAGCAAAACTCGACAGAAATCTCCTTGTAGGTGGCGCAACTCGGTGGCGAAAGGGCGACGTAGATGCTCGTCAAACATTCACAAAGCTTGGCTGCTGCAGGTTCAAAACAGACTCCAGCCTCTCCTTAGCTCTACGTGCACTGCAGTAAGCACCTAACCAAGCAACAAAGCTCCAACAAGCCACGCAACACAATGCTCCAACGACCAAGCCAGCGCTCCTGACAACGATAGCTGCTAGCTCTTGAGAGCTCACAATCCGAATGAAACGATTGCTTCATTCGTCGAAGCTCCTGGTTTCTCCATACTATTCACCCACCAGCCAAGACTAGTGACAAAAGGAGTCTCAACACTCAGCCAACGCACGTGTGATGCCCCATAGAGCTTTTGCTCTGTGTTTCACCCAGAGCCTTGCCAAGTGCTTCACCAAAAGCTACGCCAAGAGATTCGTCAAGAGCTACTATGAACAAAGATCATTGTAGCGTTCCAACAGACTGATAAAAAACACAGCCACAATTGGTGCCCTTTACAACTACATCATAAGAGACCTCCCCCTAGTCGGGTTGTTATCCTTGGCATTCGTGGAGTCTCTGCTGCAACTCGGTTGCGTGAAGGCATCACTAAGGGAGTCTCGTCCGTCAGTGATAACTTGAGGTCGTGGCTATGAGCACTAGAGTAGTCCCGTGTTGAGAAATGGACTGGTCGATGCAAGAGCTTGCTTTCTGTTGTGGACATAGCTGAAGGTCTCGACGTGAAAGTAGCCAGAACGTTGAAGATGGCGGAGCTGCCCTGTGCAAGGTCGTCTCTCCTCAAGCTTCTACTCTTGCCCACTAGACTTTGTGCAGCAATCTGGAGGAGCCTTTCACGGATGAGGAGCTTTGGAAATCCCTCAAGGCTCTCCCGACCTAGAAGTGTCCTGGCGAGGATGGCTTGACTCCGCCGGCCTTCTTCCGAAACTTCTGAGAGATCATCTCCACCCCTTTCCGACTAGCTTGCCAGGAGATTTTTGGCACGGGCTCCCTCCCTCAGTCCCAAGGGGTGGATTTGTTTGATCCCAAAAGGGGGAGATAGGTCAGACATCCGGCAGTGGAGACCGTGTTAGAAATGACCCAACAGAGGGTATGCACAGCGAAAGAATGATAGAATTGCCCAGGAGCTCACACAATGTGGTGTGGGGTGTGGAATCACAAACTTCTTAAACTTACGTGCATAGATGTGCAAGCCAGTAAATAGACAATGCTCAGGGATAAATATAGAAGCAACACTTTCTATTTCCGTCCATCCACAGAATAGGACAAGATACAGTACCAAAAGGTTCTCCTACTAAATGTCAAGCACTACTAGATCTCTGAGCCCGCGTGCTCCACCTCAAGCTTATGTAGACTCTCTGTCTAGATCCCTTCCACCTTGCTGTCCGGAAGCCAGCCTAGGTGGGCAGCCCTTTCTCAGCTTTGTCTGCAGGCTATGTTGGGCTACTACTTGAGGCGGCGGGCCTCATAGGGTTGAGGCTCCCAATCAGGCAGGAGGAGCTGCTGCTAGACTCTGAGTTTGCAAATGACAAGGCCTTGTATGTAGAGGGCACCACAGCGAGTTTAGAGAGAGTTAGGGAAGCCCTGGCTATCTACTGTGAGGCCTTGGGTGCGCGGATCAACAGGACAAAGTCCATAGGTTTCTTCACAGGTTCTGAGGAGACACAGGAGATTCGTGAGTGAGGGAACGACTTTGGCTTCAGATGGATACCGCGGGGCCAGACAGAGCTCCATGAGGCGGTCCCTCCTGATAGCCTGGCTCCTCCTCCTCTGAAGGACAACGTATGGGAGGTAGTAGCAAGTATCACTGCGTGGAACATTTGGGTTGCTCGCTGCAATCTGGTGATGGGTGAGCATCCGGTTCCACCCTTGGCTACCTTGGTCGCCATCTGGCAGGATATCATTTACACCCTCCGCTCCATCTGGGAGCGTGGGACCCCAGGCTATAGGGCGACTGTCGCAAGCCATGCTTGATTCTGCAAGGCTTGGCTTGCAAAACTTTTTTACATTTTCACTCCGCGAGGGATTCGCTGGTTGTATAGTCCACTTGGCTGTTAGCCCCAATACCAGAGATCCCCTAGACAACGAGCTAGGTTTCTTTGGAACAGGCCGGTTTTTCTTTCAGCCTTTTCCCGATTTTTTTCCATACTCAGCACCTTGAGGCTGTTTTGTATGGAGTCTTTCAAGCATTAATAGAAGGTTCCTTTCTTTGGGGGGAAAAAAAGAAAAAAGAAATTAGAGTATCATTATACCCTTGTATTTTCAAATTTACATTACTAAACAGTGTGTCCTAGACCTTTTTTTTGCCAACAAGACCACATAATTATGTGCACTAGGACTTTCCGGTAACTTAAATAATATTTCCAGGACTTTTCTTGTTCATTCTCTAAAAGGGACTCCTTGAGAAATTAGGGACTTGCTTGCTATCACGCAAGGTCATCCACCATTTGTAAGTTTTGCTACCCATGACAAATTTTGTCTCATGACGATGTAAGAGTGAATCTTTGAATGCTAGATGGTGGAATTCACTGTAAGGAATTCCACAGAATTCCTCGAGAGAAGCAGAATCTTCTTGTAAAGGTCGAGACTATGCACTTGGAATTGGGCCATCGATGGATTATGCTCTAACCTAGCATATGGTCAGCTTCATCAAAAGCAAGCTCACCACTAACCCAAGGCGCATGTGAGGATTGCATAGTAAACAAATAGCAAATAAATTCATAAGCAAATAATTTCAAACGATCAGAATTATATATCAAAGCTTCTGTCCAAATCTATTTTCATTATTTGTCAACTCAACTATCAAGGTATTGGCAAATATAGTTCAATCTATTCCAGGGCTTTTTGAGCCAAACCATTGGGTTAAGAAGTTTGTTTGTAAACACAACAAATAAAATTCAGTATCAAATAGATTGACCTTAACTCAAAATTTTCAAGATAGGTTAACCTTAACTCAGTATCAAATAAATTAACCTTAACTCAACATTTTCACCTAATGCAAGTCTGAACAAAGGGCTTCTTCAAACAAATTGTTTAGTTCAATTCAAACACCTTGCTGGACACCTGACCAACTGTTTCCCCGATAGGGATCCCCCACAGTCCATGGTTCTCACATGGACAGTAATGCTAGGCTATGTGTGCCCTCCCGCAGAGACATCGCCGTGTGCTTCTCGACTTGTTTGTCTCATCTCAAACATCCGCTCCATCTCTTAGCTTTTATTGTATTTGGTTTGCAGAATATCCAGACTCGGCCTTGAATGATGAAAGGAGAAGTCACTGTCAACGTACTGTACCAGAATGCGTCAGAAGGATATCCAAAGACTTTTTCTACCAGAACGATCATCAAACATTGCCACAGGTGCGCAAAGTGTTGAAATTTGGACTTGCAGTTGTCGCGTTGATGGAGCCACTGTGAAAACTTGGACCATCAAAAAACCAAACTGAAGAACATACAATGCATGGAAGGGAGCAGCAGACAGGAATGAAGGGGTGCAGCGAGCTGGACTGGGCAGAGAACAGACAAGGTAGCAGACAGAAGCAGCGAAGGGGGGAGGGGAGGGAAAGCCCCGCAGGGCAGGGGGGGTGGCAGACTGGAGCAGAAGATAGCTAGGTGGTATGTTTGCGTGAGGGCTGGCAGAAGGGGGGAGGGATGGGGGAGGGCAGCAGTCTAGAGTGCACAGAGAGAGAGAGAGAGAGAGAGAGAGAGAGAGAGAATATGTCTCTGAAAAGGTTTTTTTGCCAGGTTAGGTTAGGTGCATCCTTTCTCTCTCATCTCTAAAAGGATTCTTATTTTGATAGTGCACGTGTTTCATGTTATGCAAAAGATGAGGATACATGTACAACTTACAATTTCGTAAATTTGGGTGCATATCCCTTCACGAAATCAAATCTCCAACCATCAAAACCAATGTCAGCCTTCATCCAGTTCATCCAATCGGTAAGTTCATCCTGCACACGCTTATTTGTATGGTCTAAATCTGGAGCAGCCCCATAGCTTTCACCAGTATCATGGTGTCCTTTACCTCCACTATCATAAGCATCATTGTCAACTACAGCCCATGGTCCCCAATCAAGCCTTTCATCTTTTGTACCACCCTCAAACACATTCCAATGTCCGCCAGAATCTTGTCTCCATGCACTGCGGTGGTTAATGACAATGTCTGCAATGCAACAAATTCCATTCATATGCAGAGTATCAATGAGCTCCTCTAAGTCTGCTTTTGTGCCATATTTTGAATCGTTCAGATTATACAACTGACTTGGTAAATATCCTGTAAAATAGCATCATGAGAATCAGAAAATGTGGACTCCAATGCAGTGGTAACATATTTTCGTCCAACAGACATCTAACATATAGAATGGTGTGACCAGATGACCAAGAGCTGAGGCTCTGCATACATGAGGAACAAACACAAAAATGACGTATGCGTGTATCAACATGATGCAGCCATAAATTTCGTAACATATTTGTCATGTAGCTGTACTTGGGAACCAGTTACGGATTATAGAAGGCCTGCATTGTTTGCTATGGTCCCGTACATGATGATTCTTTTTTATGCCCACAATATAGCAGGCTGACTTCAAATCCATAGCTACCTATGCTCCCACCATGAGGCTTGCAAAATGCACTAAATTTCCAGGCTAATCATAAGCATACTGGATGAAAGAGACAATCAAAACTTTAGTAATCAGATGCTTTCTTTCCATGACTTCAATCCTCCATTTGCTCTAGCATTTAAAATGTAAATAGGATTCACTCCTAGAGTTGCTGCAATTCATTCTGATGCTAGATAAAAGAAAAGATTGAAGCCACTCAAATTGGTGTCAATCAATGGTTTGGCATCGTAGAATATAAAGGCTGTAGTCTGTTGGTGATTTTGGAAAAAAACACAAAAGCCTGTCAAAACAGTCTTTCGCCCTCTTAACAGGAACAGTGTGGTTCTAAGAAAAGAAGAATCGGCTTTTTGTTTGCCTTTGACAGGTCTTAACAGAGAGCCAATAATTTGTCTGACCCTTTTATTGTATCTCTGCCTCTTTAAATGATGTTTGACGCCACCAAACACATGAAGACTATTGATATATGTCACATGCTTCCATTGCTTCCATTCTGATGTAGAATCTACACCTGATAAATAAGTGGCATTTGGTTTCACCTTGCAAGGAAACACTTTTTAGATTGTTCTCTGCAACTCGAGAGCATAAAGTTGGAATCGCTAGTAATCACGGATCAGCATGCCGCAGTGAATATGCACCCATTGATATGCTTCAAACTGGATGCTTGGCAATTGGAATGCAGCTTTGGTAGGTGCAACTGATCCATGTTGCCTCTTCCTAGAGAGCATTCATGTTCTCCAATATCCATTTAAGCCATTCAGACTCACAGTTCTTGTGCAAGTCACTTTGTCCTCAGCCTCTATTGAAGAAATACTGGTCACACCCGTAAAGGGTAACTCCAGCCTCATAAGTAACACCATATCTTGATGTGACCCTCATGGTTGCCTTTCAATAAGTAACCCTTGGCTTGAACAACAATTGAACCGGAAGCTGACGTCAAGTCGAGTATTGGTTGAAAAGGGTAATAGCCTATGGATCCTCCCTCTAGTCATGTCGTGCCACCTAACCCCCTTGGACCATCACTCTTGCTCCACCTAAGGCTCGACAAGGCTTTCCTCTACTGCTCGACAACAGTTACCTCTCAATCAATTTATTGAGGTAACCTGCCTCCCGCATGCACATTCGTATGGGCAGGCACACATTTTCATCAACGCACTCTCTGCTCCTCTTGCTGATGATCCCAACCCAACCCCTGTAGCCGAAGTTCAAATCTCTTTATCACAAGGTCCTCCCACACAGCCTGTTCGTCGCACTTCTCATGTTAACTAAAGCCAATACAATAAAAGGTTCAGAGATTGGGGTCATTTCCTCCTTCCTCGCACTGTAACCTCCCATCCTCAGCAATCAATGGTGGATGGCAATATCCCTTTTATTACAGCGATGGCATCATCTCAGGCCTTAATTAGAAGCAAGCCATGGATGAAGAATTCAATTCTCTCCAATGTAACCATGTATGGGTTTTCATAGATCCTGCAACTAATCAAACTGGGGTTTTTGTACATCCTCCAACTAATCGAATTGGGCTTCTTAAAAAGAAATATAATACCGATGGATCTCTTTCTCACTACAAAGCAGATTTACGGGGACGATTAAACAAAGGCATGTGCTCCGATAATGAAGTTGATATCCATGCGGATTGTTATTGCTCTTAGTGCAGCACAAAGGTTAATTCTGCATCAGATGGATGTCAAGATGACAGTTCTCAATGGAGTTCTTCCTAATTCTCAACACATCTACATGATACAGGGCCAAGCTTATGAAGTTCGAGGTAAGGAGATTAAGGAGATGCCTACTCCTTCACAATCCTTATGGCCTCAAACAATCTGCTCCGGTTTGCTTCACAGATACCTTGAGTCGATGAATTTTCTCAAAATTCTGTCTAATAGCTCAGTTTATTTAAAATGTACATATGATTTCTTGCATCTCACAGTTGTACGTGGACAATCTCCTCCTCAACGATTTAGATTTCTTCTTCAAACAAAAGCACAACTTTCACTAGAACTTGATATGACCAACAATGGCCCTGTCTTGGGCCTTGGCATACAAATTCAAGGGGATCCCCTTACTTGATATCAAGCTTGTCCTTGACATCCTTTCAATATTTTAGATGCATACAGCCAAGCCTCGCCAATCCGATGGAAGCCTAATTGCCAGGCATTTCAGAAATGGCAGGTTTGAAATGGGTTTCATAGGTTTCGTACAAGTTTCCCAAAATGTCTAAAACTTGTTTCATTTGAACAAAAAAAATAACCACATTTCTACCTACACGACATGACTCTTGTCTATACAACAATGTAGAAACAAAGACTGACATATAAAAAGCATGCTCATCATACAGAAGCATAATTTTACATCATAACCCCTCACTGCTACTGCCACTCCGAGAAGACTCCCTAAATGCAACGGGAGGTGCATGAGAGTAATGACACCAGCTAAATCTCTTGCCTGAGATTGGGAAATGCAAGATGTATTAGAACTTAGGGCATCTCAATGAGTGAGGGCTTCTATGTGGGTGTACCCGCCTTGGAAAGGAGCACTATTTTCTCTATATTTGGGGCCTGTTTCGGGCTGTATCTAGGGCTGTTTACCCAGGGCTTGGGGCCAGCTAATGTCATGGCATCCACAGCCCATGGCCATGCTGGACGGCCACGCAGGCAGCCAACTCAGCAGCAGTCCATGCAGGCACGTGGGACTGCCATGCAGTCAAACAGCAGATGCAGGACACGTCAGCAGCAGCGCAGGTGTAATCGCAGGCTGCTGTCAACACTGCAACGTGGCAGGCTCGGCTGCCTCTTCATTAGGTCAGGTACCGGACATGCAGGGTTCCAGTCAGTCATCAACAGCAGGAGTCCGCCCTGTTGGTCGATATTTTGGAGCCCAAGGGGGGCCTATTAAAGCAGCCCCCTTGGCCCTCATTCTCCATCCCACCTCAGGCATTCCAGCCTTCAATTCAGGAGCAGCTAGGCCTCTCCGCAGCAGCCCAGAAAGGTAGCCTCAGCCTCTTCAGGGATCTAGTGAGGATTCACCTCCTCCCATTAGTCTAGCTCTTTCCCAGTTTTGCACTGAGGGTTTCAGCCCCTCCATACAGTTGTATTCAGCCCTTTGGTCATTCATACATTTCAGTTATATATTCCTCTTCAGAGGCCCGCTATATTCTCACCCTCTGATTCTCTCACTCATGCCACAACATCACTTGTGTATTGAGCGCATCATCTATCAGTTTTAGTTAGTGTTAAGCAGGAGAGAGCAAGTCAATCGATCTCCCACTACATTGGTATCAGAGCTTCAGAATTTGTTTCTTGAGATAGGAAGGGTCAACTTAGGGGCAGCTCTATTGTTTAATGGTCCAGACAAGATCCGGTAAGGACACCATGAGCAGCAGTGAGCACTCCAACACAAGGGGGGATGAGGGTTTAGTGCCTTAACCACCACCACCACCACCACCACCAGAGAATCCTGCAGATACTTCCATGTCTACCATGATGACCATGATGCAGATGCAACAGCAGCAGTCCGAGGCTCTCTTCACCTACATGGCCTAGCTCCACGAAATGCAAGACAATCATGAGCAAGCCACCAGAGAGCATGACAGAGCAGCTTAGGACGCAAGAGAGGAACGCGATCAGGAGGATCGTGAAGCCAGGGAACTCCGGGATCGCGAGGCTCAGGAGGCCAAAAAGCGCAGAGAGCATGCCGCTTGGGAGGAGAGGAAGAACGGGACTGGCAACTCCTCCTTACTCTACTCCGACCATCCGAGGAGTACAAGCAGAGGCCCCCACCGCTAGTCAAGCCTTCTTTTCCAAGAAAGCTCAACTTCATGCGGTACGATGGTAAGCAAGAACCTTTGGTGTTGACGCCGTGGCTCAATCGGTTTGAAAGTTATTTTTCTGTGATGGCCATGAGTGACAACGAGCGGTGCATTCTAGCATCCATGCACCTTACAAGCGAGGCGGTCACCTGATGGCTAAAGCAGCAAAAAGACCACTCTGATGCACACCTCTTTACAGTTGGACGGAGTTCATAAAAGACCTCACATCCCAATTCCTGCCACCCCAGTACTTGAAAAGACTCCAAAGGCACTTCTACCAGCTACGCCAGGGGACACCAAGATGGTGAATCATTATGCCAACAAATTCACTCAAGTGTTCGTACAGTTGCAGTTGGAGAAAAGTAAGAAGCTGATCAAGTTCCTTCATGGGCTACAGTCAAATATCCAGTGGTACGTCTGTAGTTTGCGACCAAGGGATTATGAGTGTGCATATAAGCTAGCTCACAACTTTAAGCTCATAACGAGAAGAAATCCGGCAATGGGTAACAGAAGAAGGATTCAAAGACAAGGACAGCAACGCTTGGATGCAGCAACTCGAGCCACCAATGCCAAGGAAACTGGCTGCTTCTTTTGTCGGGGCACAAGAAGCAAGATTACCCGCACTTTAAGAAACTACAGGCAGGGGGCTCCACTTCAAAAGGTTCTTCTACAGCTTTGACTCCAACCAAGAATACCTCGGTGGTTATAGAGGAGATCGAGTAAAAGGGAGACTCTCTCAAGTTTCCCACAATGTTCCAGCTCTATGGCTACACCAGCTGCCAAAGAGTCCTCATTCTCGCAGATTCAAGGAGCTCCGAGAACATCATCTCAACCAAAGCCGTGCAACGAGCCAGGTTGCCTCTCGCCCCCTCAAATCCCACCACCATGACTGGGACAGCAAGTGGAGAGCAACATCATGGCACTCTCAGAGGATGGGCAGATACCTACATCTTGAAGCGCCTGCAAGATGTTCTCAAAAATTGATCTAAAGAGTGGGTACCACCAGATCCGAATTCACGAGCCAGATAGACAAAAGACAGTAGTTCTAGAGCAAAACGGTCATCATGTCGCATTTGAGGGACACAAGTTGATTCCAACAAAAACCAAATATTTAGTATACGACAAGGAGTTGTGTGTTGTCATCCATGCCCTCAAGACATGGAAACATTTTCTCTATGGCCAGGATTTCACAGTTCACATAGACCATCAAACTCGTGATACCATTCTCTAGGCGCTTGCTTAAGGCCATAGAGACTCTTTTTCAGCTTGCTAACCAAATGCTCTTTGCCATTTTCTTTAAAGCCTTCGGACTGTATCATGTAAATTTCCTCATGCAAATCCTCATGTAAGAAAGCTGTCTTGACATCCATCTGCATAAGCTCCATATCCTCTATTGCCACAAGTCCAAGTACACATCTAAGTGTGGTCATCTTCACAACCAGTGAGAATATGTCATCAAAGTCCACACTCTTCTCTTGCTTGAACCCTTTAGCAACTAAATTTACTTTCAATACATCAAGCTCATAAGTATTCTTGCTAGCCAATAACATATCATCCACATAAAGTGATGTTAAAAGTGAAAATAAAGCTCTTAATCTGATCTACAACTTCCTTGAAGACTTCAAGTCAAAATTTTGTCTCTAACTCCACATATTTGCGCCACGACATATGTATTTGAGAAGATTTGCTTATATCCTGCGCCTTCAACTTTGCAACCCAGTAAAACAAATGCCCAAGAGGATTTTATCCCTTTCTCTCCAACTGCTATAGCAGCTCTAAAATCTACAGCTCCTCCTGCTGAACAAGGATCTTTGGGATGCATCACTCTCTCTCCGGGCTAGAGGTTGCACCGGGCTGTTCACGCTACCACCAAGCTCTACTGCCAAGCTCTGATACCAGTTGTGAGGACACAACGGAAGCTGAGAGGGAGAGAGAGAGCTTGAGAGACACAAGTTTTTGGTGGATACAAAACACCCTAATCTTCTATTTCATCCATATATATGTGTTTGAGTATTATACATAACCAGTTAAGGTACAGTGGCCTTTAATCCCCACAATGCTCCATACCTCTGCTCTGCTGAGCTTGAATGAGCCTGCACTACAGTAGGCTGAAGCGGAAATGCTTCTAGATAGAGCTCCAAAAAGAGATTGAAAGAGGTAAAAAGAGGGGGGGAAAGAGATAGGAAAGGAAGAGAAGGAGAAGGAGAAGGAGAAATATCCTAAGTAAATCTACCAGTTCACCTTCCTCCATCCATTTGGCATCCAATGGTGAATAGTGTTCTAAGACTAAACTAGATACCTTCTGGAAACTCTTACCTCTAACTTTAGCCTAAACTGCTTTGTGACACGAAGTCTGCCATGCATCATCAGTAATCCATCCTTAAGCATATAGTGCTCATGTCTATGGCCCTCAACCAGCTGATCATAAATCCTTGCAAAATCATCATCATTGGCATATTGATCCTTCATGGCATCAAGTTCACTGTGGTATGCAATGTTGACAGCTGAAACTTGTGGTTTCTTTGATACTGCATCAGGACTTGACTTCCTGGAAAGTGCATCTACGACAACATTTTTCTTGCCAGGCACATGCACAATCTGAAAATGAAACATTGAAAGGAAGTTTGCTCACCGCATGTGTTCTTCTGACAGCTTTCTCTGCATGAGAAAGTACCTCAAGGATTGGTGATCTGTCTGGACATAAAAAAAGGTAATGTTTATAGGTAGAAAGAGCATGTATGACAGCCGCCATCTCTTTTTCATAGATTCTAAAATTCATTTCAGCATTAGTGAGCACTCTGCTCTCATATGCAACCACTCTACCATCCTGCATAAGCACTCCTCCTATGCTGTTTCCACAGGCATCACACTAGACAGCAAAGGGCTTGCGTAGATCTGGCAAGATAATGACAAGATCGGAGCATAGTTTCTCCTTAAGCTCTTCGAAAGCTACAATTTCCTTAGTACCCCACCTAAAAGACACTCCTTTCTTCTGCTAGGGCATGAAGGGGTGATGCTATTTCAGCAAAGTAGCGGATGAACCACCTATAGTACGAGCATAAGCCAAGAAAGCTCCAAACTTCATGGATATTTCTCAACGGTGGCCAATTCCTTATGGCTTCCACTTTGGTAAGATCCATCCAGACTCCATCCTTGGAGATTATGTGCCCCAAAAAGTGGATCTCATGAATGAAAAATTCACCTTCTTGGCATTACCAGCAACTTATGCTTCCTGAGCTCTACAAAAACAATTTCCAAGTGCTCTTTGTGCTCAGCCTCGTTCTTAGAGAACACTATGATGTCATCAAAGAATATACTGATAAATGCTATGTGCTCTCTGAAGATTCTATCCATCATCCAATTAAAGGTGTCAGGTACATTTGTCAACCCAAATGGCATCACAAGAAGTTCATACAAGCCAAATGTGGTCCTGAAGCTATCTTATGCACATCCTCAGGCCGTATCCTGATCTGACGGTAACCACTCTTCAAATCTATCCGGCTGAACATTGTAGACCCAATGTGGTCCTGAAGCTATCTTATGCACATCCTCAGGCCGTATCCTGATCTGACAGTAACCACTCTCAAATCTATCTGGCTGAACATTGTAGACCCCTCTAACCTATCCATGCTGTCATCAATCCTGGGTATCAAAAATCTGTTCTTGATGGTTATCTTATTCAAAGCCCTATAATCTATGCATATCATCCATGATTTATCCTTTTTTTGCACAAGCAAGACCAGGGAACAATAGGGAGAAGAGCTGGGCTGAATCAGCCCCTCAAGCCGTATCCTAATCTCACAATAACCACTCTTCAAATCTATCCAACTGAACATTGCAGACCCCTCTAACCTATATACCTAGATGAATCCAGGAACATTCCCAAACTCATCCTCTAAAAACACAACATAGTGCAGTTTCAATCTCACGAGAGTCACTCAAAAGATTGAAAACCATAAACTCCATCACGCATAGCAGGGACTAGCTACTATGACATCCCCACTGACGTCATCAGCACCCAACAGTGGGTGTAGACCATAGTATAAAAGTATGCTCTCACACATACAAATCCACACACCCACACATACTTGAGCATCCATTTATACAAAGTCTTCGTACTGAGTTTCTGTCCGCACTCCGGAGGTGAAGGGCAAACTCAGCCATGATGAAGGCTAGCACTAAAGGAGACCCCTCTAACCTATCCAAGATGTCATCACTCCTAGGTATGTTCTTGATGGTTATCTTATTCAGAGCCCTATAATCTATGCACATCCTCCATGATTGATCCTTCTTTTGCACAAGCAAGAACGGGGAGCAATAGGGAGAAGAGCTGGGCTGCACTAACCCTGTAAGGAGGTGTATTTGGTGGGCTGCTACCTGGAATTACATCTATGGCATGGTACTCACGGCGTTCTGGAGGTAATTCCTATGGTAGGGAAACCGGCCTTCAATAAATTAAAGGGAAATAGAATAACAAACACCAGCCAACACTGTTACACCAACAATTCAGCAAACATACAACTGGCGCTAGAGTGCCCCTATAAAATAAAGACACAGATCGGCCCCAAACCTTGGCATCCCTTTCGGTATTTCTTTACTGAATGGAGAGACTTGCAAATAGGTACACAATGAGTCCAAACTCGTTTGCATTCATTGCATTTCCCACAGCATCAGAGTCCCAAGCATTAACCTTGTTGGGCCCTGCTCTCACACCCCAATGGCAATCGGCATCCACCTCAGTGCAAACACCTGCATAAACTCGGAGTTGTTGCTAGCAGCCCAAACGGGGTCACACGACTCCCCACACTACCACAGCTGTCAACAGATTCACTAAAATACCGGAGTAATGGGTGAGAGCATAGCAAGTCTTCCTGCAACCTCGGGAACATGAACTTGAACTGCAAGCATCCACTAGACCACCCTGCCAGCTTAGCTTTCCCAAACACAGATGTCAACTGATTCACTGAAATACCCAAGTAATGGGTGAGAGCATAGCTAATATGCATGCAACCTCAGGAACATCTCAGGAACATGAACTTGTTCTGCACGCATCCACTGGATCACCCTGCCAACTAAGCATCCATCTCAGTGCAAACACCTGCATAAACAAGGAGTTGTTGCTAGCAGCCCAAACGGAGTCACACAACTCCCCAGACTACCACAGGTGTCACTGAAATACCCAAGTAAGGGGTGAGAGCATAGATAGTCTACCTGAAACCTCGTGAACATAAACTTGAACTGCAAGCATCCACTGGACCACCCTGCCAAAAAGCTTCCCCAAACACAACTCACAACAAGGCTTCAGCCAAGATGTTGTGCAGTGAAATTTTGGATGTGCCAAAGTATATGCCTCATGAGAAACAGCTAGAGATAGAGGAACAGGATGAGATCTTGATTCAAGAACGCTTATTGGATGGATTTTATTACCGGTTTGCCTGGAACGCGCAAGGGTTATGACTCCATTTGGGTCATAGTGGACCGTCTCAAAAATGGCTAGATTCTTACCTACTAGAATAACTATTTCAGCTGTTCAGCTGGCTCACGAGTTTGTGGACCACTTGTGCAAGCTATATGGTTTGCCGTCTGACATAGTTAGCAACGGGGACTCGAAGTTTACAAGTAACTTCTGGACACTTGTTTTTGAGAAGTTGGAAACTACTCAAACTATGAGTTCCTCAGATCATGCACAATCTGATGGCAGTACAGAGAAGATCAATCAATTGGTTGAAGATATGCTTCAGGCATACGTTTCTAAGAGACGGTCTTCATGGGAAGATTAACTCCCTATGATAGAATTTGAGTGCAAAGCATTCGAGTACTGGTTACAGTCCTTTTATGCTTATGTACGGGTTTCAACCTAAGTCACTAGTTATGGTTAGGTTAAAGGGAATCCAAAATGATGCTGCAAAGACATTCTTGCAAGACATGCAATGCAGTTTGCCAAGGAGTCTATTAGAAGTGTCCAAGATCGGGACAGATTTTATGCTAATAGACATCGTTCACCTAGAGAGTTCTCTGAAGGAACGATGGTATATTTGCGTATTCCCAAGGAATCCAAGAGCCTAAGTACTCGTTTGGTTCCAAAGTTATCTCCAAGATACTGTGGTCCGTTCAAGGTTATTAAAAGAATTGGACCAGTTGCATATAAACTAGAATTGCCTTTTGATGTTAAAGTACATCCAATATTTCATGTCAGTAGACTGAAAGAGTTACTGGATGTAGATGATCAACTTGTTTCTCCTCAAGAAATAATAGAAGTTACAGACTTGACTTTTATTCCACACAAGCCTTAGAGTATTCTTGAATTTCGTGAAAGACAGATTCGTAATAGAAGTATCACGGAATACAAGATCAAGTGGAAGGATCGTGTTGAGGAGAATGCAACATGGGAGACATTATAGAACCTCCAGAGGACATTCCCAGGTTTTTTAGCAAACTCAAGAGTGAGCTCTTAGAGGAGGGGAAGTATGTCATGTGCACGGATTGGTATCTGACGTGTACTTGGTACACAAGACTAGCTCAAGTAGCTTGGGGAGGCCTAGGGCTAGGCAAGCTTGATTCTCGGGTTGAGTGGCAAGGGTACGAACCAGTTAGAGGTCTTCGCTATTTTTGGCGCTTGGAGCCCGAGTCTATATAAGAGGCCCAGAGGTTCACTTCTCAGGGAGCCGATGGGAGCAAGTCTCGTTCCCAGGTGCTAGGTTTGATCCTGGATGGAGTCGCATACGCGCGCCTGCATCATATCGTAGCCCAAGGCCCAGCAGCAGATCCCTGGCTTCACAGCGCCACCTGGTGGTATGGGACACCAGGGGCTGGTTAGGATCTGGTTGGGAGTTCATGCCAGTAGCTCAACTCGTGGCTCGGAGGCGGCATCTCCTGATTCGGGATCACATCCCGTAGATGTCATGGTTGGGTGGTGAGCAGCCTGCTCAGTTTCCTCACGTTTGGTGTGTTTGCCTCGTATATTTTCTGATTTTTCTATGCTGTTTATGCATTTCTGATTTTTCAAGTACATATCTGAACATGTGCCTGTAATATTGGCAGGTCTACCACTCACTATTTTCAGTTTTCTGATTTTTTCTGCTTGCTGTTTTGAACCAGCAAATGAGGACATTTACTGTGTCACAGGGACGTAAATTTCTAACATTTAGGAATTTACGATGACTGACCCGGCCTCAAACTAATTAAATCTGTAAAGGAAACTTCAATACAATTAATTCCATGGGCCAAGGCAAAGGATCTGAGAGTTAGAGAGAGGTAAAATCCACTTTTGCTAAAAATAGCTCCGGGAGCCACGTTTGGCTCGCTAGCTGGGAAAACAAGCAGAAAAGTCGCTTCCAGGGCTGTTTTCTGGACTAGAGAAGAACAGGGACAGGCAAGTCACAGGCTGGGAAAGTGCTCCAGGGCTATTCTATCACATCACCTTGCTGATTTTTTACTACCAGGGCAGTCTACCTGGACTCTCCCCCACTAAGTAGAGCTGAGATAGGTTGGACATCCATCGTGCGTGCTTTAGTCAACCTCTGCATCATGCATGGTCTATGTGTCTCTTTGGCCCCACAACTCCACGTCGTCTCTTCTTGCTGATCCACTCTGTCCTCTTATCAACCACCTCCTCCTCCTTCACTTCACTATGTCTCGGGGGTGACTCAAATGTGTAGAAATATGACATGTCATTGTATATCTCTATCTACCATCTCCTATTGTCTGATCTGTCTCAATAGGGCCTCTCTATGTCACCGCAGCTGATCAAAGTTGTGGCCTTTCTGAGAAAGGCAGTAGTATCGTCCAGAAATCTCATAGTAGATTGTCTCCACCTCCTCTGGTGTGCATAGCCTGCAGATCCGCTGCTCTCTAAGTGTGTCTACGGCTCTCCCTACCTTGATCCTAAGCTAGTAGGATGAGACGGCATCTGTCCAATAGAATCCTCAATGCATGTGAGACTCGTCTAACCTCCACCTACTGAGGCCTGATAATCACTCCATCCTCTGATACTCTCAAGAAGTGATCATGATAGAATTGAATCTTAGTGGGGAACTCCTGGTGTCCCTTCCAAGTCAACGAAGTATAGAGCTCGAGTAGATTTAACGGTTGATCTCTAAGTGTGTCTACGGCTCTCCCTACCTCGATCGTAAGCTAGTAGGATGAGACGGCATCTGTCCAATAGAATCCTCAATGCATGTGAGACTCGTCTAACCTCCACCTACTGAGGCCTGATAATCACTCCATCGTCTGATACTCTCAAGAAGTGATCATGATAGAATTGGATCTTGGTGGGGAACTCCTGGTTTCCCTTCCAAGTCAGTGAAGTATAGAGCTCGAGTAGATTTAACAATCGATCTCATCTCGAGGGACCAAGGGGGATGGGACATCCAAACTATATTGTAAGAGAGAGAGAGAGAGAGAGAGAGAGAGAGAGAGAGAGAGATGATATGATATGATTGTATTAAAGTCCATGTGCGACTCTTCTAGGTCTAATAGTGATCCCTTACATCCAGTGAGGGAAAGTATTACAAACTTGTCTTATATTGAGTACTTGTTGGGCTAGCTTGTGTGCTAGACCTTGTTGCAATGTTCCAGAATCTTTATCAAGTGGCTTTCTAGCTTTTTGGGCACGATACTTTGCACATGCCTCAAAATAGGTTGGATCGATGTGCGTGCGAAGTATCATGGCTGATCCAACAGATTTTTTAGATCTCTGTTCCAACACACTTGTGCGCGCGCACACACACGCACAGGCCATCTCTGATTACATCTCTTCTCCACCTTATGTTTGAACCAGCCCTCTCTACCAACTAAAAATGAAGGGAGAGGAAACGGTGGGAGGCCAGCCCTGGAAGAATTGCTGGACTCCCTTTCTACTTGATCCTGTCCTACAAAATGAATTTCTTAGGATGGACAGAAGGATCCTCTTCAAAGATGGGGAAGATTGATAGAAAGCAGGAGATAGGGAGATCCTTCTGTAACTTCTTCGTGTCAAGAGGTGGAAGTGGAAATCCATCAAGGCTAATGCAGCCCACCTGTGAGAGGGGAAACCTGAAGAAGCAAGAATCAACTCTTTGAATGGGGTTGGGTTCTTAGCCCCCTTCTGAAAAGTTCTTGGAAAGGTGTCAAACAGGGTAGAGGGAGATTCTGAAGAGGCATGATCCCATAGGTATCTCTGCTCTAACAATGTAAGAGATTTGTGGATGTTGATCAAAATCATACGTAGTTTCTAGATAATTTCAAGTATGGATGTAACTATTAACTCTACATGCGTATGGCTTTGATATATAAGATACAAATAGGTGTTTGAAACCGTCCACAATTAAAGAGAGAGGCAGTGTCACATTATGGGAGAGTGGTTTGGGCCGCTCCAAATCCCACAAAGATCTGTTAACCACTGTAGCATCTTCTGAACTTACTATCATGTCTAGCACAAGAAAGCCTTTTTAAAAAGTGTGCAATTATATATAACGATGTAATCGGAAGGAAAGGGATTTGCCAGACTTTTCTCTTTTGATAACTTAAAGAGCCAGACAAGCGTTGCACAAATGCAGGCCTTCCTCATCTGGAGACAGTTCTGAGTTAGGTAAGCTATCTATACGTGTGAGTACTTTCAGCGCCTTCATGCAACGATGCGAATTGAATCTGAAAGGCTAACTATTCATCTTTGAGACGAGGAATACCATTATTGTCCACAGATTGCGAAGGTGGTGGCAGCCAAACATCAGTGATACCAGCATGAGCGAGATGTGTCGCTTTGCTATGAAGAACTTTGTACCAAGGAGATATCCTTGGAGACTCCCAATTAAATCCCTGGACAAAGCAAAACTCGAAGATTGGAAGCTGACAAAATTTTATCGAACGGTTTCCAAAAGGCTGGGAATTTCAAGTTATAAGCACGAGCACCAACCTGAAATAATATGTTGTTCAACGGCCCTGCTGGCTCCGGTCTGCCCGGCCGAACTTGTCCGCCATGAATTTCTGGTCTCAAATGCAAATCAGGTTCTAAATTATCATCATGGATCCATCGTTTGGAAAACATATCTGGCGCATGACATCCTCTGGCGGCGCCTGCACGTATCCATTTCTTGGCGCTCTTTGGCACCTTTAATCGGAGTCTTAATGGGTAGATGAGATCGGACCGACCTCCGAATGGGGTATCGATTAGACTGGATTTCTCCAGGTTCAGTTGGTTGTGCGGAAAAAATCCTACTCTGCTGCAAGCTCTTGATCGTGGCGTCTCCCTATTGATATTGATGATACCACTGCATTTATCAGGCGACGTAATGCTAACCGTTGGGAGAGCATCCATGGCATACTACGTCTTCTCCATCATCGATTACCGCTTTTAGCAAATTATTCCATACAGACGCTTATCAGGTGATTGAAAAGGCATTTACTAGGCGTGCCTCCTTGGTGCTCTCCTTCTCGTCGTTACCTTCAAGAATTTCCAATTGGAATTGATTCTTTCGAGACGTTTGTTGTTATGTTTTAAATAAGGTTGCTTAAATTAAACCATAAGCTATACAAAGACTAGGAAGTTCTCTATATCATGTAGATACCAAGACCACATCTCTAATTCAAAGGCTCTATTTGAGAGTCCCAAACTACACACAATTTATATCTCGAATCAATTAGATTGCATTCCCATAGGTTGTGGGAGGTGCATAAAGGTTTGGGTGGGTGGGTGAGGAGGGAACTATCAAAAAATGTGGGAAGTGTTCATATGGGAGCTCGAGAGGAGCCTGCAATTGCAAAGGGGATGGAGCAAAAGCCCAAAAGCAACAACAAAGCCAGCAAACAACAATGATTCTCTCTAATCCTTTCTTAGCCCATCGCCCAACCCCCCTTCCATCACGCAGTCGTGCCCCTTTCCCTCACTTCTACCTCACCCAACCTCCCCTTGCACTTAGCTACCCCCCCCTCCTTTTTACTTCCTCTCTAGGCCCCTCTCTCCCTTCATTCACCCCCCCTCCTTCCGCCTCTCTCCATCCGCTCAGACGCCATTTCTCTTTCTCCCTCACTGGGGCAAGGAGCAAAGGCAGCCTTATATCAACGATGAAGGCAATGGAGCAGAGGTAGCCTGAGGATGTTGGAAGTTTCACAAAGGTAGAACCTTCAAGAATTCAAAGGGCACCGCCTTAATTTTTCATATAACCTATGTTCATCAATCACCCTTGGCGAAGCCACTATTACTAATAGCAATTTACCAACATCATGGGGACCTATTAGGAGGCAATGCCCATGCATACTTGTGCAATCCTATTGGGAAATTCACTTGATTTCTTAAGTGAAAGGGTCTAAGATCTATAAATGTTTGTAATCAGGTTAATGAGTTAGAGCACAATGCATACGAAGAATGAAAAAAACAAAAATTATAAATTATACACTACTTTTACATATGAGTATGCAAGCTAGCTAGTTCTCACTATAAATCTGGCCTTGAGGCAAGAAGAACAAAAGAATGTAACTATCTAATTGACAATAAATGTTTTTTTAATAAAATGTTTTTCAATTTTCTACAATTCTAAACCACTGGAGTGATCCTAATAACAACCACGACCAATTAGTTCATCAATTCTTGATAGTTTAAAATCCATAAGGAATATATAATATCCACATTATCACCGCCAAAGTACAATATGAATGTAGACATGTAATTGACAAGACAACTATACATTATGCTATACAAAGTGGATTTTTAAAAATCACCCGTATAACTTTTAATTGATGTTTGGACACTTATTTAAAAAAATTTGAATTCGTGCATTTTTTCATGTGGACAAAGCAAATAGCTCGAAATTGCACCCAAACAAAAAGTGTATCCTTGCGGTTTATGGCAAAGAATCAACACATTCTTCTACTATAGGGAGTGTTATGGGAGCAATTGGAGTCACTAGTATAATTGGATCTCCTTGAGTGTTGATCTCTAAGAAGACAAACATCGTTGTTTACCACTAGTTGCTTTGCTGACTCGAAGCACATCCTCTCGCATCTTAAGAGCTTTGATAAGAAATGACAATTATGTTTTTGCAAATACAACCACCATCCAACAAGAAAACATGGTAAGAACCAGCTTAACTTTAATTGGGAAGATAGGTGTCATAAACACCCCTCCCTTGTTATCAGGGTCACAATAAAATAGTGGCTTAAACACAGACTTAAACAGCTCGATGTAGACTTTAAAGGTATAAAAAAAGGAGTCTAGAGAGAATTTGAAAAAAAGGAAATAGGATTTTAAAAGTTAATTTTAAAAAATCAATAAAAATAATTGGGGGAAAATCAATTAAAATTTTATGGGGAAGGAATAGGAAAAAATAGGAAAGAAAATAGGAGAAAATTGGTTAAAGATGCAGGAGGAGAGAGAGAGAGAGAGAGAGAGATTTGGAGCTTTAAGAAAGAAATTGAAAAAATTTAGGTGGAATTAGGAAAATTTAGGGAATAGGAAAAGGGGAAATTAAGAAATTAAGTGGATGTAAAAGAAAAAGGAGAATTGTGTGTGTGTGTGTGTGTGTGTGTGTGTGTGTGTGTGCGCGCGTGTGTGTGTTACCCTAGTGAAATAGAGAAGACTACCACGATGGCATTTATGGACCCTACAAGTCTTAAAAGAGGAAAATCATTGGAACCAAGTGGGTATACCAAGCAAAGTATGATTCCGATGGTACATTGAATAGGTACAAAGCAAGACTAGTAGACAAAGGCTATGTATATGTTGAGGGAGTTGATTAAGTGGAATAGACAAGATGATAACAACCAATGTAATGATAGCTTTAGCTATTCATCATAGCTGGCCCATCTATCAGCGGGATGTAAAACTTGATATGTTGATGCCATATTTTCTTTCTTTTCATCTTGTTTTACAAATAGAAGTTGGATGAGCATCCTATATGGAGTGACGCTTTTTAAGTGTCAAGACAAGTTAGTTATACATGTGTATGGTGCATGCATTTTTATGAAGTTTCATGTGTATGGTGCATGTTACTTATACAAATGTATAGTGCATGCATTTTTATAAAGTTTCATCCAAAATATGTTAGGGAGTTATGGTTTTTATTGGACAAATTGAACAAATTTATTTCTAATACTTGATGTCTTGTTTTTTTTCTACACTAAATATGCATTATTCCATGTCTTTTCTATATTATTTTTGCCAAAAATGAACCAATATCGACAAGCCTTTGTCCACTTCAAGACAATGTTACTTTTAATAGTAGAATTTGGAATGACCATAAGGGTATATTGCTTGACATCCTACCAACAGATTGTCGGGCTAAGCACATCCCTTTCTTTTTGTATTTGTATGTCTTGCCTTTTTGGGGAATAACCACCCAATATAAGTCCAAATCCCCCCCCCACCTAAAGATTGAAAAGGCTTGACATGAATTTTCTGATCCTAAGTATTGTAAATGCAATCCTGAAGCTGCCATGGTATGATACTTACTAAGCTATTCCCACTAAGGATAAATCAAAACACACACCAACATTTAGTGAAGACTGTGTCAAAACGAGCTTGGGTAGTGCTATTTTTTATAAGGTTTTTTTTTTGCAAGAAGAAGTAAATTCTATTAATGCTTGAAAAAACCATACAACCAGCTTCCAATAGGAAATAACAACCATCCGTTTTCAGATCTCACGGTTCATAGCTTATAAAGAGTTCGAAACAAGAGCTAGCAGCCATGCTGGTAGTCTATAAGCCCAACGAATACCCCTCCCATTGATAATGTAGAAAACTCTTGTTGGCCATGTCTAGCAGAATGTGTGCGCCTCTCGACAGTGGCTCTTGAGCCTAGAGTACCGCGGTCCCAAATGGCATGCAATGTGAAGATGATATCTTGCCAGATGGCTACTAGAGTAGCTCTTAGAGGGATCGATTGCCCCTCCATCACCTTGCTACATCTGGCCACCAATACGTTCTAGGTAGTGATGCTAGAGATGATCTCCCAAACACCATCCTTTGAGAGAGCGAGTGGGCTGAATTGCATCATGGATCTCAATCTAGAAAAGTTGTTGTCCATATATCCTATAAGCCGACATGACAGGGTCAATCACAAAGGTGTGGCCTCCCTCCATGAGCTAGGCCACCATCCCCCACATGAAATCCCTGCTCCTCCTCTACATGCTAGTAGCAAATCCTGAGGGCCACCAATCAAATCCGATAAGTAGCAAGGTGGCCCCAAAGATAGTGCAGGATGGTCGCCAAAACTCCATCCCCACACCCAGTGCATCTGCCATCAATCCGCATCTGCTCTAGCAAGGGGCCGATGGGCAGACCCTCCATGCGCCAACAACTAGAAGAAGTGAGAGATCTTCTGTGGGGCACAAACTTGTCTTGAGGCAGGGCCAAAATTGACCCATGACCTCACGCGGGACATCTTGCGCTAGCCAATGGTGCTCCCTCAAAGGGGACCATGCTCCCTCTAGGGTCGATAAGATGATGGAGGGGGGATCGATTTACCAAGTCCTGCCCAAGCGACCCACAATCCTGACTCTACCACTCCAGGTTCTAGGTCCACCTCTATCCCCTCCAACTCCTACTCGTCCTGCAATGAGCCTCCAGTCCCACCCAATAGAAACGAGACTGGGGGGAACTAAGAGAATCCTGAAAAAAAGAGGATCCAAAGCAGTACCCCTATCCAAGAGAACTGTCCTGACCAACAATGGGGGCTTTGTAGTCCCTCCCACCAGGAGTCAAGGATCACCTTCTCACTCTCTTGCATCCTAATACCTACTCCTTGGAGGTAGGAGAGGGCCTATCTGCGAGCCTCTTTCTCTCTAGGAAGTTGTTTCCATGTCCCAAAGGATATGGCCGGTCCCCTGTCCCACTGTGCCCTCTGCTATGAGTATGTTGCCCTAGCATGCGCCCCTTTGAATCGCTGACATCTGGGTGCCAAATCAGAGGCCGCCTCTCAAACTCCTCTCTGCAAGATGGCCTAATGCATATGAGTCCTCCTGCCAATCTCTGCCACACTCTATAAAGACTCCGCATCAATGGAGAGCCCCTCCCTGTCAACAGATCCTCGAAGAAGATCCACCTCTAGGACTGCTGCCACTGCCCCCTTGTGCGAGGTGTGTTCCCAAGAATCCACCCCGTTGGACTAGGAGCTTCCAAGGTTCCGCACCCGGAGTAAGGCCTCTGACAACCCCAACTTGCCCAAGAGGGCTTCGCTCTACATCTCTGGGTCAATAATGCCAAGTCCCCCTTGCATCTGTGGCAAGATCACTATTTGCCAAGCCACCCTGGCTCTAGTCTTGTGCATGACATCCGATCCTGGCCAAAGGAAGTCCGTACTAGGCATCGTAGCTGCCCCATGCAGCCTTGATGAAAACACCAACACGAGGCGATGTACCAGGCTATGGCTAAAAGTTCCTGGTTCACCACTAGTGCACAACCCGCAAGTGAGAGTTTGGTAGAGCTCCAGTAGCTCCAGTATAAGAGCTTCCGCCTGACACTCTCTAGGACCGCAGGCTGAACTGCTACTCTACCGAAATGTCAATGCTTACCTGGCAACCTAGGTAATGTGTCATCTCTCCTCTTGGGATCCAACAAAGCCAAAATCAGCTCCCCAATCTTGAACCTCCTTGGGTGTCCTCCAAGCCTATGAAGAAACCAACGGATTCATACTCATTTATGCGAGCTTTGGAAGCCTCGCAATAAGTGGATAAGGCCCCTCTGACCCTCTCCAGGTTGGTTGCAGAGCCATCCACATATAGTGATGTGTCATCTATGAAATCGAAGTCAAGGAGCTCCTCCTCCTGTCTAATTGGAAGTCGCATCCCTATGATACCAAGAGTCTGGGAGTGCACGAAGTAACCAAAGGCCTTTGCCATGAAAAGGAAAAGATAAAGGGCGAGTGGGTAGCCCAGCCTCACTGAGCGGGAGATAGACATGCCTCACCTGTGTGGCCCCCAATAATCATCTGGCTGGAGCTGCGGGCATAAAGAGCAAATACCCCTCTAATCTATCTCTCTGAGAAACCGAGCCTCTGCATGGTCCCCTCCAAGAAGGACCACTCCACCCTATCATATGTCTTCTCAAAATCAAGAAGAAGAATGACAAGCGGCTGCGCCTCCTCCTTGGCCTAGAATGCCTCCTAGAACGTGAAGATGTTATCCAGGATGCGATACTCCTAGACAAAATTGGTATGCATCTCATGAATGATATCTTGGACATGGGGTCTCAGACGTAGACTCAAGACCTTAGCCAAGATCTTATAAGCGGTGTCCAAAAGGGTAATCGGCCTCATTGTTGAATGTCATGTCGCACCCCCTTCAGAAGTAGGCATATCCAGCCTATGCTCTAGGAGTGTGGGAGTGATCCTAAGTCAAAGATCTCCTAGTAGGCTAGTCTGAAAGGGGTGGAGATATGCTCCAAGAAGCATCAAAAAAGGGTTGGGGTTAGGCCATCCTCGTTAGGGCACTTCTAGGCTGGAAGGGCCTGAAGGGCCTCCCAACTCTCCTCTGCTAACCTCCAAATCCTGTATCTCCAAGCGCGCACACTCCAGGCCATCCCCAAGCCATTGGGATCCTGGATCCTACCCCCTGAGTCTCTCGATAGATGCAAGGTCTCTACAAATGGCTCTCTCCCACTCCTGAAGTATTCGTATGAGGGCTTGACTTTGGAGCTCCCGACTGCTGCATTGAATCCTTTCAGCCACCCAACCCTCCTCGGGTCTCGAGCCATCTTCAGAGATCTGCTATCAACTGTTGAATGTTCGCCTTTCGGAAGAGAACATTTGAAATAGGAACCCCTTTTTGGGGGAGTTCGCAATGAGGGGGCTGTGATCTAAGCGCAGCTTCGCTGGAGATTGGTCAGATATAGTGGTGCTTGCTAAAATGCCAGTAGAGCCACCACCTAGGAAAGCCGAGTCCCCGATATAGAGTCTATCTAGATGCTCCAGTAGTCCATCCTATCTCTACTAGACAAGGGAGAAGCGCATGTTGCCCGAGGTCCTAGAAAACTCAGGCTCTCGCTAGCAATCCCTGCCATGGATCGCAAAGATGAAGTGCTCCCAAGTACTCCTCTCCCCTACTAGCATCTCTACAAAAGAGGATCCTCCATGCTTATCCTCCAGGAACTCAAGATTATTGAAGTCCCCTTCAATAATCCATGAGTCCACCTCTAGGAGGCAATCCGTGAAATCTCGCCAGAAAGTCGAGCGGTGCTGATTGCAAGCAGGTGCATACACGCTCAAGACACCAATCTGAGTCTCTCTAACCTGAAGGCCCATCCACATTGCGCATCCTAGAATGATCTCACCCTACGCAAAAATGTTTAGGGCTACCACCTGGGATGTTGACCCCTCCGCTCCTGCCCACCACTAGGGACCAAACCTCTAGGGCCCTCCCAGGTAGAAGATGGTGACGGCATGTGATGTCTGTTGCTACGAACATGAGCTCCTGAATCAAGAGAAAGTCCACCTACTATAGCCCGCTGCAGTTCCTGACAGAGAATCAGTTACTATGGTGGCTACTTGCGCGCACGGTCATGAAGGCCATGCACATCCAGTTCACTACAGTCAAACTCATGGGGAAGAGGCGGTAGTGAAGAAGGGTCGCTTATGCATGGGAGCTTACTCTAAGAAACTTGACTTCAGCAACTTTGCCAGAGGTTTGGAGGGACAGTAATCTGTGTCCGCCGTGTGCTGATGGAGTCGCTAGTGGCTCAATCCCTACTCTGTGTGCCCAGTATTGCATGAAGAAGACATCTATGCCAAAGAAGTCGGTGCACTGTTGAAGAGGTCAGTGCACTGCTGAAGGGTCCACCAATAGTGAGGCTATGAGAGAACAGTCTCCGTTGGCAGGCAGATCATTGCTACAACCAGTCTTGACCCTGGCTTTACTAGGGAGAAGCCAAGCTTGAAGTACGCAGCACCTCCATGAGCGAGCCAGAGGTCCATGCCCTAAGGTCTCATCCACTCATCCATCATCTGGTAAATTTGGTTCTCCATCATCGCATTGAAGAGCTCTGGTGTCCACTTCTCCACCCCTACGAAGGCAAAATGGAGGATCTGAACCAGATGGGTGCTCGATCGTACCACATTGATGTCCCCTATGGGCCTGTAGGACCAGAATCGTCAACTCCGAGGGCATGGGGTAAGAATCTAGAATCTCCAAATAGTTCCACGGTCCCAACCGCTAGAACTCTCCCAGTAACGGCCTCCCAGTATGCATGCGAAGTCCCACGGACTCATCGACATGACCCCCCTCCCCAGAACTGTGGGAAGAGGAGGCTAAGTCCTGGCTGTAGAGGGTGTTGACCTGTTGTTGAGGAGAGGTCAACGGAGGAGTCTTTGCCTTGCCCATGCTCGCCGAAGCGGGGTCAGCTGTTGCAGCACCTAGCGAGGTGCTCGAGGAAGAGGCTGCAATTAACGGAGGGCCAGGGGGGGGGCCACAAGGGAAGGGCAGGTAGTGAGGGTAATCAATGGGGAAGGAGTAGGGAGTAGGTCAAGGCAGAGCAGGAGGGGAAGGCACGACAGGGGGCTATGAAGAGGAGGTAGGTGGGTCCACAAAAGGGGGAGAAGAAGGTTGTGTGGAGTCTACTACTGTCCCTTGTGAAGGGTGTTGTAGTAGAGATGTCTGCATCCTCTGAGGCTCATCCTCCAAGATCGGAGCGGGGTGGACCCGAGAGGCAGTGTGCACTGGTGCTATGAGAGTCTCTATTGCTGGCTCTGGCTGCGGTGGGGGGTTCTGTGGTGGACGAGGAGTTTCTCCTCCAAAGGGGCCTAGGGGATGTCTTAAGATTGTTGTCTCCCTCTGTCGATCATGTGATACATGTGGGCCTGCAATCGGATCTCCCCGTGAGACTCCGTAGCTATTTGTGCTTGCCTCTTACGGTTGGCACGATGTTGTTGATTCTTTTTGGCCCACTTGCTCCTCTTCTTTGCCCCCACCTTAGTCCATCTACCCTCCGAAGGTTCTAGCCAGGGGGTCTCCGAGACTCTTGTTGCGTCTTGCCTAGGTGGCCTCCAAGTTCCCTCCCCACTCATGTCGCTATGTTGTCCCTGTGCCTCTTGGGGGGAGGGATGAGTCCGGTGTTGGCCACGTGTGCAATCACGAGCTAGGTGCCCATTTGTCTACACCTCAAACACTGGCCTAAAGCCTGAAACCTGTAGACGCTGTGACGAAGAGCACCCCCTCCAAAGTCTCCAAGAGAATCACCTCTGGGAGGGTATCCAGGCTCTCTACCACGAGTTTGAGTCGAGGAACCCCATCATTTGTCACCACCGTTGCCTCCGACTCTGTTGGGTACTCCAAAACGGTGCCAAACGCTCGTCTTATGGAGGAAAGGATGGACATGTATTCCCTTAGAAGTCTTGAGAAGCGGAACATCACTAGGAAGCGAGTAACATGGTGGTTTGAGTCCATGTCCTCCACTGTGAAGCCATGATACCAAGGGATGAGGTAAACCATGTGGGGTCCCAGGAGGATAGGGCTATGCTCCACAAGAGTGAGAGTCATATAGAGGGAGCCTAGATGGAGGGGGAAAACACTGCGTACATAGATAGTGACCTCTTGGATGTGGTTACCATTTAGTGTCAGGCTGGCCTAGATCCAAACCTGAATCTGCCTCCTCGAGGCAGTAGGGCCTACTATCTTATGTATAACAGCCCTGTCCTGTAAGGGATTCACTATTTGTTGTACCTGTTGCTTGTCCGCTGGTGACAGAAGAACTTTGACAGCTGGGGGAGTCGAGGGTGTTGCCATAGAGCCCCTCTCACCAAACCAAAGGTCACCACCTAAGTCCTAGTCACTAGCTTTAAGCAATAAAGCACACCACCCGCAAAAGGTGGGAAAAGAAGGAGAAGAAGAAAGAAGTAAAAGGTGCCCATGAGAGGAAGGGCACCCAATAACCACCCAACCATAATGAAGGAAGTGTCTATGAATCATCGCAAGAAGTGATGTAATATCCGTGATTCAAAGGGGAAGGAAGATGTTGAAGTGAAGGCGCAGCCTTAGAGTACTTCCAAAGTTTGCCCACCCTTGAGGAGAGCTAGTAGGCCACCAAAGGAGGTGGCTAGGTTGGCAGTGGAGAGGAGCAACTTCTCCTTCTTACAAAGGAATTAGAAGGGAGAAATGAGTTGTTAAACTGTTGGCTACTTAGCCATTTCTTGTTTATTGTTTGTGAGGTTTTGTGAGTATATTGCAAACGAGTCAATTTCAAGAGCCAAAACTTTTTCTTTTTGAGAAAATGCTGGCTTTTACTTATGAAAGGAGAAAATTACAAACTAAGGCCAACTACAAAAGGGTAAAATTGCCCACAACCCATGCTATTATGGCATCTCACATGGCAAGAAAGTTACAATTTCCCTATCAAAGAGTCTCTCCTACTCACTATCCTCCCCATATCAGCAATGCAGTTCTTAGTTAGAGCCAATAGAGCATTCTCCCGATATCCTATCCGGCCTCCTACTTAAAAATCAACTCATTCTGGAGGCTTCAAATCGCCAATAGTATTGCTGCATGTAGAAGCTATCAACAAATAGCTAAAGCAGATAGAAGACCTTCTATGTCCCCTAGGATGACTAGTTTCCTATTGATGCAAATCAAAAGCTAGCCCATTAGTCTAGTTTCCCTAAGACTCTGCACCAGATCCTTCTAGGAACCACACAAGCCCAAAACAGATGCAGAGTATCTTTAAACCACCTTCCACACAATGGACGAAAAAGATTAAGCTTTGATGCATATCCTTCCATGCTAGGAAGATGGCCTTCCCCGTTTGGGTCCCCTTCCCTATATTGCTAATCTTATGTTTCTAACTTGCATAGATTCCACTTAACATTCAACTTGGGTATGAGAGATTGATCCACAACCAAAATCTTATAAATTGACCTTAATGAGATTCTCCTAAGGCCCATCTCTGCAAGACTCTACGAATTTAATATTTTGTTAACCGATGTGACATAGTTGGCAGACCATCCTTCAAGGATATAACTTAAAACCCCACTAAGCAACGTCACCTCCTATCAGAAAGCGCATACTAGTCCCATAGAGATTAGATAGACCTCTAGTTAGCTCTTCTGCCATCCCAAATGTATCCCAAATGTGAAACCATGTTCTAATACCTTTCCTAAAATATGATCGTGCCTTTTCCAAATCCACCTAGGCCAATGCTTTTCCATGCTGATTAACAACCCAATGCCACCCAAGGCCCTCAGAAAGGCTATTATCCCCTCTCAAGCACATCATGCCCTTCCATCGCATCAGAGAGTTGCATGCCTTCCAAGTATCCACCAGTACTGAAATGAAATCCAAATCAGTAACTTTCATTAATTGAGAACCATGAACATAGATTGTCATACTAGGACATACCTTTCCAACAACCCACAACATTTTTTGTAAACCGTTTGTAGGATGTGCTTGGAACCAAGTGGCTATACCAATCAAAGTATGATTTAAATGGTATATTGAATACATACAAAGCAAGATTGGTAGACAAAGGCTATGTATAGGTTGAGGGAGTTGATTAAGTGGAACTTGTGCCCCTATAGCCCAAATGATGACAACCGATGTGGTGATAGCTTTGGCTATTCATCATAACTGGCCAATCTTTCAATGGGATGTAAAACTTGATATGTTGATGCCGTTTTTTCTTTCTTTCCATCTTGTTTTACAAAGAGTAGTTGGATGAGCACCCTATATGAAGTGACTCTTTTTGAGTGTTAAGACAAGTTAGTTATACGTGTATGGTGCATGCATTTTTATAAAGTTTCATCCAAAATATGTTAGGGAGTTATGGCTTTTATTGGACAAATTGAACAAATATATTTCTAGTTCTTGATGTCTTTTTTTTTCTACACTACATATCCATTGTTCCATGTCTTTTCTATATTACTTTTGGCAAGAATGAGCCAATATGGACAAGTCTCTGCCCATTTCAAGACAATGTTATTTTTAATATTACAATTTGGAATGACCATAAGAGTATATTGCTTAACATTCTACCAACAGATCGTCGGGCTAAGCACATCCCTTTCTTTTTGTTTTTGTATGTCTTGCCTTTTTGGGGACTAGCCATCTCATATAAGTCGACATCCCCCCCCACACCTAAAGATTAAAAAGGCTTGCCATGAATTTTCTAATCCTAAGGATTGCAAATGCAATCATGAAGCTACCATGGTATGATACCTATCAAGTTATTGCCACAAAGGAGAAATAAAAACAGACCCATTTAGTGACGACTACGTCAAAACACGAGCTTGGGTATTGCTATTTTCTATGAGGTTTTGTGAGTATATTGCAAATCAGTCAATTGCAAGAGCCATAACTTTTCCTTTTTGGAGAATATGCCAGCTTTTACTTATAATAGGAGAAAAGTACAAACTAAGGCCAGCTACAAAAGGGAAAAACTATCCACGGCCCCCGTTATGGCATCTCACAAGGCAAGAAAGTTACAACTCACTAAAAACCTCATTTAGACACCTTCGTATCAAGGAGTCTCTCCTACTCACTATCCTCCCCATATCAACAATGTAGCTCTTAGTTAGAGCCAATAGAGCATTCTCCCGATATCCTATCCATTCCCGTATTTAAACATCAAGTCATTTTGGAGGCTCCAAATCGCCAACAATACTATTGCATAAGTTGTCAACAAATTGCTAAAGTAGTGAGAAGACTTTCTATATCCCCCCCTTAGGATAACTAGTTTCTTATAGGTGAGATTAAAAACTAGCCCGTTAGTCTAGTTTCCCTAACAACCCCCATGACTCTACACCAGATCCTTCTAGGAACCACTTAAGCCCAAAACAGATGCATAGTATCTTTAAACCACCGTCCACATAGTGGACAAAAAAGTTTAAGCTTTGACGCATATCCTTCCATGCTAGGAAGATGGCCTTCCCCATTTGGGTCCCCTTCCAGATATTGCTAATCTTATGTTTCTAACCTGCGCAGATTCAACTTAGCATTCAACTTGGGTATGAGAGATTGATCCACAACCAAACTCCTATAGATGGACCTTGATGAGATACTCCAGACTCTACTGATTCAATCTCTTGTTAACCGATGTGACATAGTTGGTAGGCCATCCTTCAGAGATTTTACTTAAAACCCCATTAAGCAACATCACCTCCGTATCAAAAAGCACATACTAGTCCTATAGAGATTAGATAGACCTCAGTTAGTTCTCTCGCCATCCCAAATGTGAAACCATGTTCTAATTCCTTTCCTATACAATGATCATGTATCTTCTAGATCAACCTAGGCCAATGCTTTTCCCTGCAGATTAACATCCCAACACCACTAAAGGCCCTCAAGAAGGCTATTGTCCCCTCTCAAGCCCATCCTACCCTTCTATCGCATTAGCGAGCATCCACCAAATCCTGAAATCAAATCCAAACCAATAACTTTCACTGAGAACCATGAACATAGCTTGTCATACTAGGACATACCTTTCCAACAGCCCACACCCATCCCTATAGTTTTTCCTTAAAATGTTTACAAGATGAGCCCAAGGCTCCTGACAATCAAACATTTGAGGCAACCACTTGCCTATCACGGCAATATTCCATAGATCTACATTTGCTACACCCAGGCCTCCTATTGCCTTGGGCACTTCATTTCATCCTAACGCACATAGCACCATCTCCGCTTATTTTGATCCTCAACCCTAATAAATGCCCGCAACATCTTTTCAATCTCCAGCCAATGAAATTTCTAAAATCTCCAAATGGTTGCCAAATAAGTTGTAGTTGGAGATATGGCATGCTTCACCACTAATACTTTTGACATTCCAGGCCAAGACAACCCCACGCAAAGATCTCCCCTTTTGCCAAATCTTCTCTTAAAGCCACTCAAAGCATTGTCCAAAGGTTCCAAGAATGCACCTAGATATTTGATCATTGTACCTCTATCCATCCACTTTACTGGTAAGGCATTTAACTATTGAGGAACCACCAGATCCCATCCTGAGCCCAAAGGTTTTGGGCCAACTGCATACTGAACCTGATGCATCACAAAATTTTTACAACACTACACAAAGGTTCTGAACACTCTCTAGAGTCCCCTTTGTAATTGCCAACATGTCATCCATGAACAGTTGTGAGCTTGAGGTGAGAGACACCCCTTGAATACATTCCAACAACCTCCTTCTTTATCATGTAAATGAGGGGCACAGTGTACAACGTGCATAAATGTGATGCTAACGGACACCCTTGAAAGGACTAAGATGCAAAGAGTAAACCGCCCCTCAGCTCCACCATTCACGCAGAGAATAGTTGAGGCATTACCAAACAAGGTAGCTACCATCCTGGAAAAACCTTCACCAAATCCCAATCAAGTCTCACCTCAACCGGTCATATGCCTGACCAAAGTCAAACCAAAGTCAAAACCCAATAGGGGACATCTTTGGCCAAGTGCTTTTGCAAAGACCTTGTAGAGGTATTAAGCATGGAAATTGGTCTCTAATAATACCCTAAGCCTATTCTGTTGTTTAGGGATCCATTTAATTAAGCCAACATTAATGTCTTTTGAGAGCTCCACCCATCCATCTCCACAAAATCCTTCTTAATTAGATTCCAAAAAGCAACATAGAATTCAACAATCAAGCCATCCTGTCCAAGGGCCTTACTCCAACACATTTAATGCTTTCCATAGTTTCCTCTCAATTAGGTTACTCTCCAACCCAACCTCTCCAACCCAACCCTTTGACTTGATGTCACTCTCAACTGGATATCTCCTGGTACTTCATCCACAGTCTTTTGTCAATCAGAGATCACTTCCCCCGGATCCCAACAATAGAAGAAAGCTCCTTCTAAAAACTTTAGAAATATGCCAAAACTCATTCACCACATTACCTTGAGAGTCTTCAATAGATCTCAATCATGTTCCTAAAACCCATCTATTCCTAGAATTCTTTTGATTCAACTTTCTCTAGCATTCAGCACGCACTTGGGCCTCATTGGAAGCATCCACACTTACAATATTGAACCAAAACCTTGAGACAAAAAGGGAGACAACAACAAATTGACCTACAGCATTGCAAAAGAGTTCTTACCTCCCAACTACTTCTTAATCAAAACCATCCCCCCCCAAACCCTCAAGGGCGAGTTGATGAAGATATCAAACCCAAGCTAGTTGAACACCAACTAAAAACCTTCCTTAGGACCATAGTTCACCTCTTGTAGAAACTCAATATCAACCCCCCATCTTTTTACTACCAAGATGCACCCCTTTGGCTTCACTTTATCACAGAGCAACCCCAAATGTCACCATCAACACCCTTGCAAAGATTTTGAACCACCTTTACTATGCTAGAGCCTTGTTTGCATCTCGAAGGAAGTTGAAGCGATTTTCCTTGGCACCGACACTCCTTGGCATATTCTTAAGTCTCTTCAACATCTCTTTGGGTGGCTACATAATTCAAAACTCCTTCCATCAGTTTCTTGGTCTTAGGGCTATCCTCCAAGAGTCTCTTCTTATTGTTGGCATCTAGGAGTTCTTCCTCGCCTTCATCATCCACCACCTGAACCACAACCGACTTAGGGGGATAAACACCACAATCAACCTCCTGCAAACTAAATTTCCCACATGGATTTTCAATGAGGATAAAATGTTGCTTATTTTGTCTACATCCGCTAGCACCTTGTCTTTCCTCCCCACCACCTCCCAAGCATCAACATTCGACTTTATGTCTTGCATCTGTAAGACACTCGTCCCTAGCAAATCTTTACCTGCATGTGCGAACTCGATAGCCCATCATCCTCTCTTAGCGTCCGATGCTTGCATGATAGATCCACTAGACCTTCTTAATAGACCAAGGAACCACCAAGATTTAACCAAGAGCATTTGCCACCAAATCCAAAAAAGTTCCCATCCAAGCAAGCATACTACTAGGACATATGAGCCAAGGTACAATGTCCCCCTACTCTTGAAAACACTCTTTAACCATTAACTGATTCAACAATCAATATAGAGCCTTGAAATGAGCCAGAATCAGATTATAAGAACAATAGAAAATCAGACTATTAGAATTTTAGAATTTCTAGTTATATTGCTATTCAAGAAGGTAGTTTTCTTGCCATTGAATTATTATGATCTTGGCTCTGATGACCGAGAAATTCTTCCATGGCAACCATCTAATTAGACATTATGGGTGGCTAGACAATGATGTATATGTCTGCCTATGCTAGGGTAGAGGCTACCAGCAAGGTGGGTCCTTGCTGAATATTTAATTGGGACTCTGTATGGACCACCGCTCCTCCCCCTCATCTCAACAGGGTGTCATTGAAGAGGGTGCTGGTGATGCGATTGTTTGGTCATAGCGAAATCTAGCAGTGGATTATGTGATCATAGCAGCTATAGGCACCCAAAGTCGCATGACCTAATGTAAGAAACGAAGGAGAAAAGGGTTGGAGGGAAGCAAGTCCTCCAACCCATTATATAAAGCCCTTAAGGGGAGAGAAACAATTCGCCGCACCTAGAAAAAGCCCTCTACTACACCCTTCCATGCTCTCAAAGCCCCCTTCCACCCCTGTGATGAATCTTCTGCTGCAACCTCGATGTCCCTTCTACTTAATGCTACCCAAGTCATGGGATCCATTGTTTGCCTTGGCTATTCACCTTGTAACACTCCACTAGCCATAGCAATGACAAGGGAGTTGCAAGATGGGTAGCCAAGGGAAACCATCTTAATGAGGGGCTTCCAGAAAAGGCTGGACAGAATTGGTGCCATGAAGAAGCAGAGAACTAGATCCTAGTAGAGCACGCAAGGCACACCTTTCTTCTGGTTCTCGTGTGGATCCCTCATCAGGCTACCATTCCAAAAGGGAATGGTCGAGCCAAGTGATTGACAACGATGATTCTACAATAAAGACCTTTCCTTTTGGCTCTCTCACTTGCATTATTAATTGTTAAAAAAAGACAATCTTGATTCTTTTTCAAACACATTCTTTCTTTCATCGAAGTCTCCATCTTACTTTAGGTGTTCTTGTCTCTACCTCCCAAATCTCTTGCTTGCTACCCCACCTCTTTTACCACCCTTTCCCATCTCTCTCTCTCTCTCTCAATTTTAATACATAATACATCAAGGATTGCCCCATTTTGGCATTCTATTATAGAGCATTAATTTTTTAAACCACTTAACTACATGTTAACTAAATAGTATTTTAAAGGGAATATAAACAATGACAACAAACGACATAGAAGTTAGAAAGACAAAACATGTTCAAGCTAAGGTTTAGAACAATTAGAACAATAATTGTGTTTGCTGAAACGTGAGCCAATAAACCATGATTATGTGCAACATAGCTTGAAGCTTCTCTTATTTGGAGATATGAAATATGAAATATATACTCGTAATTTGAAAAAAAAAATGCAGGGTCGGCATGAAATGCAAAGCAGGTTGCCGTGCAAAGCAACTTTTGAGGAGAATAGAGAAGCTGTGAGCCTCGGGAGAGAGGTGGGCGAGAGTGATCTTGTATGTGTGCCCGTGGGTGTGTATTACTGTAAGGCGCCCTGGACTTGTGTTGGTGCCTTCACTTGACCTCCATTCTCTGAGAGCTTGTGCTGCGATTGAGAGCCTGTGAGACGTGCCATCATCACAAAAGACATGCCTCCAACTACGTTGTTCAAGGACCGCAGCGTGAACACCAGGGCCTTAAACAGGGTCGGACTCATCGACCTCGCCATGGCAAACTCAAGGCCGTTTAACATCTGATACCTAGAGTTGCTGCTTAAACCTAGCTGAAGGGCCCAAGTCGATGCATTCAGCAAAGTGGGAGGGGGGGCGTTCTGGAGGGAAAAATGGGAATCGAGCTTCCTTCTAAGGTTGAGCAGGAGTGTAGAGAGAGCGGTGCCCACAAGGCCAGCAGAGAAGCCCACGGTAGCAAACACACCACCTTTGTAGAGGAAGGTGCCTGCTCTTTGCAGAATTGAGTAAGATCCCTGCTCGAACATATGACCCGGAGGACAGCTCGCAAAAACCCCAGGCAAAGAGGAGGCTGCTGCTACAGAAGTGGGGGCTAGAGTGTACATGAGAGCGAAATTGACGATGCAGCAAACCACCAGGGTGGAGAAGACGAAGTCGAGCTCGCGCAGACCAAAGCCGGGGCGAGATGCCATGTCCCCTACTACCGATGCTCCCACACCGATCACCTCCTCTGTCAGAACTTTGAATGCAAACTGCGGATCAGCCTTTACCCTGGCTCTCCAGCCTTCCATGAACGACCCGAACAGCCACCCCCTTTCGTCCAGCTTGCTGTTGTTCTCTGGCCTTCCCGAAGCACCCGAATCTCCTCCTCCTCCTCCTCCCCCTCCACCGTTTCCTCTCCCTCCCCGAAAAGAACCTCCAGCCCTGCTCCCTCCTGACCCATCGTACGCAAGTGCATGTTCGCGCGACGGACACCTCTTCTTTTTCTCGGCCGAGATCAGGGCGCGGCCGTCTTTGTTTGCGAGGGTGGAGGAAAGCGATCCAGATCTGTAAAATTGAGGGCCTGGATCAAGGGAGCACGAGGGACCGGGGGGGAATGAGAGACCTGGAGAGGGGGGGGAGGAGAGTTGCAGGAGATATTGGCAAAGGCAATGAGCCATGGGAGAGAAACGATGGGTGCGCGCGCTCTGTCGCTCTGGCAGGTTTGTGCTCCCTTCCCTCAAGCTCTGAGAGTGTGGCGTTGTCTGCGAGTATGCTTAAGCCTATGTTGTATGGCGCGGTTGAAGAAGAAGGAGACGGAGGAGGAGGTGGGCAGAACTTCTTTTCGACACAAGTGCCTCCCACAACGTGGGAGTTTGGCAGATCTTGACGGCCGATGCTCTGCCACTTGTCACCATCCCGTCTCCCGTTTCGATTCCGCCGCCCTACGCGAAGAAAGACTCATATACGACGTATGGCCAAATTCCTGAATGAAAACATATATACGGAAGGGAGTCGGCAGTCGGACTTTCTCAATGCTCAATTTTCAACCAACCCCAGCCCATCCCCCACGTGAAGTGTTCCTCGAGGCTCGTAATTCTTGGCCTATCTTTTTGCATGCGAAAATCACCGTGTCAGTTCAGTTGTCCTTTACTCGAGTTCACAATCAGACATGGCGCATTGGATCCCCCTGGCCTCACGCATGTGATTTTCGTGTTGGTTCATGCTACTGGTTGAGCTCTGAACCACTTTAGGATTGCCTTTGTCCTGAAGGCAATGATCTTGTAGCTGCTTTCTCAGTGGGTGCTTGGAGGCCCTGTTGTCTACACGATGTAGCTCTCCGGATTTCCCTACGCTGAGATCGTTCAACTCAACGTATGGCGAGCCACTGTGTGTTGGAGATGAACATAGGGAAGATGTTTTGTAGGAGGTTGGCTCCCGTATTTCTCTGCATGCAAATGCTTGGTTCGGAACCGCTTGCCCATGGAAGGGGTGTATCGATGGCAGTGCCGTGTTGGGGATTTGTTCATCATGGTTCTCCTATAAAGGAGGTGGAAGTGTTGTTCGCAGGTATTCGAATCATTTGCTTCGCCTTCTCTGAACATATTCCTGACATAGCGTTGGAATCATGGCGGAGTTTGAAGATTAATGTAATGAACACCTCAATAGCCATACTGTGAATGTGTTTACAATGGATGAGGTCAAATTTTATGAATGGCTTTTGTGAGACCTCAGACTTCTGCAGACATATGACTTCTTAGTAAATGCCATCTTAGACCACAATTTGACAACACCATGCACTAAAGGGACACCATGTCATATGCGTTTGTCCTTGCACAACTACACTGACAACTTGTTAACCAAAGACGATGTATGCAAGCTATTGTTGAATTCATGCAACTCAAGATCATTGGTTGTTGATAGCTTGACACAATTCTCATCCGCATTCCACGATGCATTCACAGTGTTGACAATGAGTAACAGTGAGGCAGTACCACTTTACAACCTTGGTCCATGTAACCCAAGAATGAGCCATGCTCTTTTCTTGAACGATGTCAAATCTCTAGTCACTTTGAATCCATTGTCCATAGTGCGAGCAAAGCACAAATACAACATTTAGATAGACGAAGAAGAGACTAATTTAATTCAGGAGCTCAAAAATGGACTTGCGATGTTTGCTAGAGGAATAGCATCCTAGTATGTTAACAAACATCCAAACTGCAAGCACTCAATGCAAGGTGTTATGAACAAGATTTACAAGATGCGATTGACATTTGGAGAGACAAAGATGAGACTGCTTTAATACAAGAGCTCAAAAATGGACTTGCGGTGTCTGCTAGAGGAATAGCATCCTAGTATATTAATAACAAACATCCAAACTGCAAGCACTCAATGCAACGTGTTATGAACAAGATTTACAACATGCAATTGTTAACATCGCATGAACCCAGTATGGATTCGCTTTCACGGGACCAAGCTTAGATGACAAAAATAGTGACCAGTAATAATACACACCGTGATGGACCTATAGCTGAAGTTATAACACCCATGACACTCACCATGAAAAGGAAGAGACATGCAAAAACACCTCAATTGACGTACTTAAATAAGGTCAGAGATAGTCCAATTTTTGAGTGCATCTCATGTGTGTGTTGCACTTTAGAGGTAAGCTGAAGAGACTAAGCAGTAAGACAACGCACTTCCTCAAAGAAAATGATATAATTGCTAGGTTCAGAAGTATCTAGCACCCCTTTTGTCTGCAAATTATGCGAAGTTTGCGTGGGAGTGTTGTGAATGTGTTTGCGGACATGGATCACGCTCGAGTGATACTACCTCGATTCCTTATAAACAATGTGACAGTGGCAGTTGCAATAAAAAGAAAAATGGAGTCCAAGCACAACTACAAGAGCAGTTTGGTATGGCCAACGTGCTTGATTGAGTTGTTTGCAACACCATTGTATTGAGAGAACAAAGTACAAATAAACCCCCTATGGATGCAACACATTCATGCTTGGCAAGATGCAGGTGGTATAGCACGTGAGCATGAGGACATGCAAGAAGACCACATACCACACACAGACACATTAGTGCATGGAATATACACAAGTCAGCAAGTGGTAGACTTCAAGGACCAAGTGTGGTTGTTCCATCTGAAGGCTTCTCACCCTTGAGCATTTTCAAAGACAAGCACTGTGAGGAGTGGGCATTCCCGACACTATTCTATGATTTCCCACGTGTGTACAATGTCCCTGAAAGGATGCCTTACCAAGAATTAGCAAAGTGAGCTGATGAATA